>NW_021604766.1:439699-493843 GCF_004785775.1 Grammomys surdaster
AGAATAGAATAGAATAGAATAGAATAGAATAGAATAGAATAGAATAGAATAGAATAGAATAGAATAGAATGGCATCGCTACAAAATGGGAAGATTGTGTTTAAGAAACTCTGCCATAACAGGCAGCACAGATTTCAGAAGCCCAAGTACCTTCCTTCTTACTTCAAAACCTTCCAACATTCTTCACAAACTTCATGTTGAAAAAGCAGGAATAAAAGATGCATCTCACATAAAATTGTGGGATTATTGATAGACCTTGAAGCTGGACTCATCTTTTAGCAGAAGCCAGGAGGCCATGCAGGTGAGTTTATACATCTCATGATCCTTCTGTCTCTGTCTCAGTAAAGCTACCACAACTGGTGAAACTGTATTGGAAGCAGGGACCCAAGAGCCTGTTTTCTGATACTGTTCTATGTGTTTCTAGTTTTTAAATTTCTGCAGCATTTTTAGTAAACTTGAATACAAGAGTTAGAAGTCTTTGACTTGCCTTGGCAGCTCATAGTAAACAGTGTGCTGACATCTGAGAATCTGCCCTCTGTGCTGTTTCCCACTTTCCTTTTGGGCTTCAGGTCAGGCTCCAACTCCTCACATATGTGTGCAGGGGACAGTTACCCTAGCTCAGAAAGACACTATTCCTAGGTCCTCCATACATATAAAAGGTGCTTTCATTTAACAACACAACTGAGAGCAAAACACACTAAGGTGGGACTTGCCCTTCCATGAATCTATTCTCCAGTATTTTTATTTACTTTTCTTTATGTGTACAAATGTTTGCCTGCACGTATAAATATATGTGTGCCATGTGTGTCTGCTGTCAGAGTGGATATTTGATCCCATGAAACTGGAATTAAGGACAGTTGTGAGCTGCCATGTAGATGCTAGGAAAGAAACCTAGGTCCTCAGCAAGAATAGCAAGCACTCTTCACCTCTAAGCCATACATCCAGGCCCGCCCTAATATTTTTAATTTAAGTATAACAACAGTATTTTCCCTGCTTCACCTCAAGGTTTATATGAGTAAATGTTATTTAGACAGTTGATACATTTACATATGTCAATGACCAATATGGCAGGATGCCATTACTGCACAGGATAGAATTGTTTGTGAGGATCCAAAATATGGGTGTCCATAATTGTTCACTAAGGTGGTATAATTCTTCACTAATCACACAACAGTCCCTCTGGGGACTGGTTGCCCCAGCACGAAGGCTTGGGTTTTATGTATCCTTTACTATCATTTATATTTTAAACTATGAGCACATACAAGTTTTTTAAAAAACTAGTTACACATTTTAAAAGAAGCAGCTGTCTGTGCATCAATCCAAAGTGCAGTGCAGAACTATGTGCCGACCCAAAACATCTTACATTTAAAATGACTGAAAACCTGGAGCTTTTGTGTACAGAGAAGATGCCATAAACCTAAGACTTTATAACTGAATTCACGTGACTGGGCACAAGTAAAACACAGGTGTGCTAATAAACAGTGTACAAGATTAGCTTTAGGGACACACACACACACACACACACACACACACACACAAACACAGAGTATATGGAATGTGAAGCATAAACAAATGATTTTCATATTGAGACTTCATTTTATCCCTGAGAGATATAATTGTGCACATGCAAATATTTCAAAAACCAAAAATAATCTGAAAGAATACTTGACACAGGGTCTGACTATGTAGCCCTGGCTGGCCTGTCACTGATCACGTAGCCAATGGTAGCTCTGCACTTATGCCAGCAACTCTCTTTTGCCCCCTGGGTGTAGGATTACCGCCAAGTGTCACTCTGTCCAGGTATAATGTAAAAATTGAAACACTTCTGCTCGGAAGCATTTTATGAATGAGTGCTCAGCCTAGACTAGGGAGCCTTGGGCAGAAGCAGTTAGGAGTCACTAGTACAACCAGACGCCCTGTCTTTTTTTTTTTTTTTTAAAATCTTATGTATGAGTCCACTGTCGCTGTCTTCAGACACACCAGAAGAGGGCATCAGACTCCATTATAGATGGTTGTGAGCCACCATGTGGTTTCTGGGAATTGAACTCAGGACCTTTGGAAGAGCAGACAGCACTCTTTACTGCTGAGCCATCTCTCCAGCCCCCAGATACCCTATCTTATATTGGATTTCTGTTGTGGTGACAAAACATTGACCAAAAACAATTTTTGTGGGGGAGAGGTGTATTTTATCTTCCAACTCTGGAGTCATGATCCACCATCGATGGAGGTCAGGGAAGGAATCTGAAGGAAAGGCTGATGCAGAGGACACAGACGAACACTGCTTATTGGCTTGATCCCTATGGATTGTTCAGCTTGCTCTTTTATACAGCCCAGGACCACCTGTCCACAGATGGCATCACCCACAGCAGCCTGGGCCCTCCACATCAAGTATTAATCAGGAAAATGCCCAGAGGTGTGCCTACACTACAGGCCAATCTGATAAAGGCATTTTCTTAATTGCGTGTCCCTCTTCCCAGATGTGGTGGTCTGAGTGAGAACATCCTCCAGAGGCTTAGATGCTTGAATACTTGTTCCACAGTTGGTAGCACTGTTTTAGGAAGTTGGCATTGCTGGAGAAAGTGTGTCACTGGGGAAAAGCTTTGAGATTTAAAAGTCACAGGCCATTCTCAGTCCCTCCCCAACCCCAACTCGATTTCTGCTTGTGGCTCAAGATGTAAGCTTCCAGATCCAGCAGCCATGTCTGTGCTGTCATCACAGACTCTTATCCCTCTGGAGCCTGAAGCCCAAGTAAACTCTTTTTCAGTAAGCTGTCCTGGTCATAGTGCTTTATCACAGCAAGAGAAAAGTAACTAAAGTAACATAGTAGATCACTCTAGAGTATGTCAAGCTGACAAAAAACTAACCAGCACACACCAAGGTACCTGCGCATGAAGAGGAGGCTGCACTGGGCAGTGACTTAAGTTTTTGTTGTTGTTTGTTTGTTTGTTGTTTGTTTTTGACAGGGTCTCAATGTGTACCTCTTGCTGCCTGGAACTTGGTATTCGATAAGCCTGGCTTTGAACTCACGGATATACTTGTCTCTGCCTCCTAAGAGCTGGAGTTAAAGGAGACGTGCACCAGCATGCCCAGCCTTATGGTTTTCTCTTGTGAAGTGAGAGTGCACAAGGTGAAGCATCACACAAATGCAAGAGACTTGTAAGTGTGCCTTGTAAGTGTGCCTTGTAAGTGTGCCTTGCAAGTGGGGAACCAACCAAGTCTAAAATAACCATCAATAGTCTTTAATAAGAAACATCAAAACTTGTCTACCTAAGTAGTCGGTAAATCTTTGGGCTCATGAAGCTGAGATTCATCCATTTGAAGAAGGCATCTGTTTACAAACGCCACATTGCTACATCCTTTGGATTTGCCACCCATGTTTTAGGCCCCAGGCTCAAATTTTCCACCCCATATGATAACAACTGCAACTATAAACCTGTTGTTTTTCCTGTCTAGAAAAAAAAAAAGATTGACTGGAGAACATCTGCAGCCAGAGGAAGTGTGGGAAATGTTCAAAGGACTGAGCAAACCTGTCACTCACTTCTTCAGATAATTCTGAATTGTTTCTATCTCTATTATGTCTTAAAGGTGCTAGGCCTGGAATCAACCAAAAATGTGCAATTAAATCAATTGCTCCCCTGTACCTGTGTCTACTGCTGTTCAGTGTGGGCCAATCAGCTGATCCCCTTAGCACTGCTCTCGGATGCCTGGGTGTAACACTAGTCCTCATGTGACTCCAGCTACTCCCACTAGCCTGCAGAAACATGTCCTAGCTTAGGATGGATGCAGTGCCCAATTTGGCTCCTATAGAAACTGGCTTGTATCAAGAGTTCTTACTGCCTCCCTTTTCCTTGGGAAGTTGGTAACTCTAACAGTATCATGGCCACAAAGCAACCCCTACCTGTAGATGTTAGAGGAGAAAGGCAGCACTTTCTACTCACTGAGCACCAAGCTGAAAAACTCTGAGCTTCTCAAATAGTCTGTATGGGATCATGTAACTGTACATAGCAGTGGGTAGGAACAATTTAATGCAACTACTAAAAATCAACTCAAAATCAAATGGGTAATGATTCTGAGATGGTTCTGGGAGTGTTCACCATAATGCTCCAAGCGACATCTCTGCATCCTTGCCTCTGAGTACACATGTGCACACAGTACTGCATGTCACCACAGCATACAACCCCAACCAATGTGCCCAGCACCTCAGCTCAGATTCAAGACTACTGTATATTATGGTCTGCAGTCAAAGTTTTCTGTTCTCATAGAGTGATTTAATTATGGAAAACAAAAACTTTTAACGTTTCTTACTATCATTCTTGTACGTACCAAATTAGTGTATCTTTGAGTTGTATTGTATTAAAATGTTTGGTTTTTAAAAAGTGCAACTTGATTGCTAACTTGAGTTTCATTAAAAAAAAATCATTAAATGAATCTCACACTAGGATTTTAGCAGAGTTTCTATCAGTTTTGAAATGTCCCTAAGTATGCATTTGCTGTACTGTATATTCATCTGAAGCAGCATTCTCAGCATTGATGGTTATAAAATCTGGTTACCAATCAGCTTCAACCCTACAGTATCAAATATTCAGCCAAGATTTAACTCTTCATAGAAAACAAGCATATTCATCCCATTAGTAACTAAACTTGCTTTTTCCTTAATAGATACTAAAATTATATGTGTGAATATATATTGTAATTAACACATATCACACACTTATACAAATACATTTCCTTATATTTATTTTAGTAAATACTTGGAGTCTATGCCTTTTCCTATACCTATACCTAAGGTCATGCAAAAATCCCTCAAGCAAAAAGGGATGAGGAGGGAGAGATGTGTAAGGCTGCCCTTGTGCTGTCTTCTGCAGTCCTGGTGAGAACTCCACCAATGTAGCACATCAGCAATCCTACTTCAAGTCTGTGGGAACAGCAGCTCCGAGGGATGCTACAACGTATCTATCCTAGGATGAGGTTTGAACCCTGGTTGTTCCGATTGCCCCACTCCTGCTGTGGAAGTAATGCTGGCCCAACCAGGCTACCCACTTGCCCCTAGCTGAAGATAGCGACCAGCAATCTCCAAGGATTCTCCATGCTCAGTATGGCATGGCAGAATAAGTCTTTCCTCTAGCACCTCTTCTGAGTCATGCCTTAACACATTCCCTACTCATCTTTACTGAGCCACAAGTCAAAAACAATAGTAGCTGTCTTAGAGCAACTAAAGACTAGTTTTGCTTGGAAGTTGGGAAATAATTCCTCTTCATAAATCTGGAGGACTCAAGAATCTAAGGGTACTCCAAGGCTCCACCTACATTATCGCTCTTGGTGCAAACCTCCAAACAGGAGGTCCCAGTGATTTGGTAATTCCACCAGAAATCCCCAAATGACCACATTTCAATGAGGAAGTGAGGGAAAAGGCCTTTGGCTTGGGAATAGGTCCAGATCTAGCACAGACCCTAGGCATGGTCAATGCCTTCTAGGTCAGCTCCCTTCACTGGTCAAACTCTAACCCATTATTAACCCTCAAGTACTGCCATAGTCCCCAAAACTCCAAAACTACCCTAAGGGCTGCAGCTTTGTCCAGGATGCCCACCAATTGGCTAGGGGCCCCTACCTACTTTTAAGTAAACACAGGCTCCAGTTTTTCTCTCTGTGCTTTCTCCCCTGTGGTTTTGTTCTGGCCTCTTTCCTCTGTTTTACTTATCTCTTCTGCATATAGGAACACTGTAAGACAGGAATGGGCCCAGAGAGTGAACTGGATTTGGGGACGAGGCCAGCACATTATTCTGGTTTCTTCTATGGGTAAGTGGGAAGAGTCAGCATGCATGGCAGTATGTTTTAGGCTGCTGCCTTTTCTGTTTCACAGAATGCAATGATATTAGAGGCAGGAGGAAAAGCAAACAAGTAAAAAGAACAAGAGAAAATAAGAAAGACTGGACAATTCCTAAAGAGCAAAGCTAAAGCAATCATTCAGAGCCTGCCCTCCTTGGAGGCTTAGCTGAATACTCGGGGCTCTGGAATACTCACCTCTGGACACTGAGTCAAGTAAAAGCATAAGAGGTCTTCTATAGGAGGATTTTTAATAAATGGATGTCTTCATTAAGGGGGAAACCCTTCTGTACCTATCTCCTGGAAGTAAAATTAATTATTTGGTAGGATAGTGGCTCAAAGCTAACCTACTGTGAAGTGATAGCTACATGAACTGTATGTCAGAATTCTCACAGTACACTGCATGGGAGAGTGCAGGGTACAAACACTGAGTTTTTAGAGGAAATCACAAAATAAAGAAACAAATGCCTAAATATCAGGCACAAATATCCTAATCTGAGGTAGACACACCAAGGTGAAGCCATGCAGATGAGGAGTTCTGAGTTCTCCATGGTCTTGCTGTAACTGCCCTGCGGCCTCCATGTGGGATGCCTGTGGAGATCTGGAGCCTTCACTTTTACATCTCCAGCACCAAGTTAACCTGCATCACACCTAGGCTCACCCCGACCCTGGCTGTTTGCAAATATCTCCAAACAATGCTTCACCTCTGTACACAAGAGTTTAGAGGCCCCTAATCCACTTAATAAACCATCGGCTGACGGTTCCTAGAAGCAGGACAGCTAGGTGAAAGGATTTTACATCTCTGTTTTCCCCAAGCATCCTGGAAAGGTTGTATTAATGTTCTTTCTTGCCAGCGGTGAACAGAGGTGCACAGACCAGGCAAGATAATTTGTTCTTATATTTTGCCAAGTTTGGAGATAAGAAGCAATCTTTATATTTCCTTAACAGCTAATAAAAAATATTTCCGATTTGTCTGTTAGATATGTGAACTTCTTCATTTGTAAACTGCTTGTCTGCCAGTAAGGTCAAATTGGGTTACAGACAAACTGAGATGGCCTTTGGTGACCAAATGTTCTCATCTCCAAGGAATGTGACTGAGATATTAATATTGATAAGAGTCAGTGCTGTAAGCCGAGGGAATGGGACAACACTTGCTCTGAGCCTGAATTTGAGACTCAGACTCTGGATTCCCCCTTACATAAACAAAGCTCTAAAATGTGTTGCACAATTAGCTCTGTGCTTGCACAATTGAGAGCCTCACTGCCTACAACATCAAGAAAAGAGGCTCATTGGTTTAACCGTGAGTAAAACTCCCATCTAGGCCAAGGTGCTGTGCTATGTGTGGTCCCAGACTAAAGTTCCACATCCAAGCAGCAATCTTACAAGTTTTTTTTTTTTTTTCTTGCAAAAGAAAAGCTGAGTATTGCTTTTGAATGGATGCCAAACCATCACCTTTGCTTGAAAGGCATGTTGAGCCATATTCTAAGTAGCATCAGGACCAAAGGGTGCATGCTGGTTTTGTCCACCAGACATATTTGTTTGAAGCAATGGTCAGGGTAAACAAAACAAACAAACAAACAAACAAACAAACAGGCTGCATCTTCTCAATTGAACTTCAGCCTATAGTTTTACTAGGCCTATGTCACACCTCACTATCAGAATTGAATCCTGTCAAGCTGCCTTATGTTAAAGAGTCCCTACAGACAACACTACCCTTGCATCCTCAGAGGAGGAAGCAGAGGAGTGATCCTGCACAACAGAGCCCCATTGGTAGTGGGGTGAGTGCAGAGTTTGTAGTCACATTTAGGGTTTACTTCAGTTCACTAGAAAGACAGCTACGCTATGTTCCATTTTTTCTATTTAAAGAGAAATTAATTGGTCCTATTCCCAAACTGACTAGTGTGTAAACACTATGCTACTTATAAACAACTTTTATATATATATATAAAGCAAGGATGTCTATGTAAGCATAAACTCCGAGGTCAGATGTCTCCAAGAAGGCAGAACCATCACGTCTTGTCCCCAGTGCTAGGAAGGCTTTGGTGCCCGTGTGCTGTGGGTGCATGTGGGAAATGGATTTTCTCAGAAATAGGGTAACTCTGATCCTTCCAGTTACTTGTAAAAGCTATTTCAAGCAAATGAAAACCTCTTAACTTATAACTAAAAGCTAGAGTCTTGTGTGTGGCATTTGTAACTAAATGACTTACTGGAGAAGCCAGTACAATTACTTGGGGAGAGACTAGAAGACCATGGTGGCACAGACAAGGCCTTGGCCGAAGCAGTGACTCTGTGGCAGTCAGCTCTGGGGCAGGACAGCTGGCTCAGTGGTTAGGTAGGAGTGCTGACTGTTCTTCCAGGGGATCTGACTTTGATTCCCAGCACCCATGTCTTGAAACCACATCCAACTCCAGCTCCAGATGTTATTCCTGCTTCTGGCTTCTGCAAGCACTACATCCATGCTTGCGTGCACACGTGCGTGCATGCGCGTACACACACACACACACAAATCTTAAAAAAAAATTAAAGGTGGTATATACCTCTAATCCCAGACCTTGGGAGGCAGAGGCAGGTGGATCTATGAGTTCAAGACTAGTCTAATCTACAGAGTGAGTTACAGGACAGCTGGAGCTACATAGTGAGGCCATGTCACAAAAGAACCAAACCAAACCAAATCAACCAAAACCAAACCAAGCCAAGCCAAGCCAAGCCAAGCCAAGCCAAGCCAAACCAAACCAAACCAAACCAAACCAAACCAACTCAACCCAACCCAACCCAACCCAACCCAACCCAACCCAACCCAACCAAACCAAACAAAACAAGCTGAAACAATGAAGCAGTCGCCAGCTCTGGCTGCACCTTTTCTGGAGCACTGAGTGCATGCTACACACATGACCCTCTCAGAGAGCCTGTGCCAGGCTGCCTCTTCTTGGTACATTTGGATGTTATTATTCGTCTATTTCTTTTCTGTCTTCTGTCCTACCCTAGGTAACTGACCAGAGTAGGCCATATATTTCTAGGGTTTTAAATGGATGTTAAGTAATTAGTTTTCATGTAGGCATCCGACATTTCTGTGCTCCGCTTTCACAATGTACAAAATAAGGTAGACTGCGGACCTAAGGTAAGGCTGGACAATGGTCTATAAAGTCCTCTAGAAACAATTTCTGACTCGTGCATTCAATAGACACTTATATTAATTGATTCAGAAACTGGTAGGTTCCAGGGGGACACCAGCAAAGAGACAGAGACAAAGCTCCTGCCACTTATAGGCCAGTACACACACAGTAAACAAGTAAGTGTACACATCGAATGTGGGGTGGGGACCCTGCTCTTTGTAAACTAGAGCAAGGACAATAGGAAGCTCAGGGGCAATGGGAAGGAGGGTCAGGTGACCAAAGGTCCCTCACTGAAGCCACCTAGCAGAGAACTGAAGGGCACAGCTCCTACACGTAATTCTCAGTCAAGGTATGAGCAATCTGCAAGAGGGTGAGATCCCACGCAAAGGCCCTGTGGTAGAGGCCTGCAGGTGAGGCAAGGATCAGAGGGAAAACACCAAGCTGGGAATGTAACAGGCTACTTGGGGCTTTTCAGCCACTGGAGGGGCTTTATAAAGATGGTTATACCTTCCTGGCTGACCATCTGGTTTAAATTACAGGCTTTCAACAAAACAGTTTGTTAAAACTAATGAGACATGAACTCAGTAGATAAATGTTAGATTATAATTTAAGATGTGGTTTCTTTCTGAGTCTAACCTTTGTTTCTCTTTAGTTCACTGGAAATTCTGGGTACACATCACAGAAATGGCCATGCAGCACTTAGCAGATGTCTACAGGCTCTGTAAATGTGGTCGTGATCTGGGGGACACGGGCAGGTCACAGAAATGCTTGACAACTTCTCTCCTTTTTGAAATTTCCCAGTCCTGAAGGGGGCAGTGTCTGTACCTGTATCTCAAAGACAAAGAATGAACCCAATTAACTCATTTTAAGTTAGCTGAAGCAAATCAAGACAACAGAAGACTCATTTTTATTTTTGTATTACTGGGAGGTTAATTGAAACAGTTTCTCAAAATGTTGCTGAATTTCAGCATTTATAGATTCCGTAGACATCTAGGAAAAATAGGCACAGGGCACAGAACACTAGTCCAGAAAGCAGAGCTGCTGAGGTAGAGGTCGGGCTCTAGGCCAGCCTGTCTCATTCTCTGCTTGGGAAGGTAATCCTCAATTCCTTTGGGTATGTGTGTCTTCACTCTGTAGTTTCTTATGGTCATTAGTGAGCTTAGGAAGTTTTGCCTGCAGAGACCCCAACAGCATTCTCTGCACCTACGTTGTGAGTGTGCATGAATGTGAGTGTGTGAATGGGTGTGTGACTGTGTATGTGTGAGGGTGAGTGAATGTGTGTTTTCTCAGATGATGCAATGAGGTAAGAGCCATACCCAATCTGTGTGAATACACAGCTTGGGCTGAGCTCAGAGCATTTCTGTCTCTGTTCTAACTGTCTCTAGGTCCAGGCCTGGAAGCTTCTAGCCTCCATACAACCTAATCTTCCAAGTTGACTGACTCAATCTAGTTTCTCTCGGCTCTCACTCAATTTCTCTGCTTGGCCTCATACTAACTTTGGCAATACATTCTAATCTGTCTGGCTCCTTCTTACTCTCTGTTTTCACCTGTGTCTAGCCTGCTCTGTCACCTGTCTTTGTAAGATGGTCTGGTTAACACTGCCACATCTTCTCTCTGTGCTTCCCCTACCTGTCAAATCTTTTCTCTGATTCATCAGTTTGTCTGCCACTCAACTTAGACATCACTTTCAAACATGGGTGCTTCCTTCTACAAACTAATCATACCTTTACTGTTAGGGATTAAAGGTGTATACTGTGTGTCTGTAGTCCAGAAAGATCATACTGTAATCCAGAGTGTGTCTGCAATCCAGTCAGATTACATAGTCCTAGAAAGTCTATGAATGTGATCCTTTGCTAAAGAAGTCATGTTGTTGTTGTTGTTGT
This sequence comes from Grammomys surdaster, assembly GCF_004785775.1. Lineage (NCBI taxonomy): Eukaryota > Metazoa > Chordata > Mammalia > Rodentia > Muridae > Grammomys > Grammomys surdaster. The sequence continues at coordinate 450,518 of NW_021604766.1, forward strand.
TCTGAGACTGGGTCTTCATGCTACTCTGGCCTTTTACTCTCAATCCTCTTGCCTCAGTTTCCCAAGTGCTAGAATTTGAGGCATATGTGCCACCATTCCCAGCTTGCATATAAGTTTGGAGGAAGAGCAGAGGGCAGTGTTACATAGCAGGAACAGCTCAGACTCATTTTTTTTTTTTTAAAGAAACCTGAATGATCTCTTCAAGCCCCTGAATTTACATGGGGATGAACTTTTGACTTAAATTTTAGAACTGAGAAAGGATGTCACCACAAAAGGCTGCATGTATAGCCTCCAGGGACCTCCCAGGGCCACTTTTACCTTGGCATTCACCAGGTTTTGGAGGTCCAAGGTGGTCTAGTCAGGGTCTCAGAACTGTTAGGACTCAGAGAAAATAACCAGGCTAAATGAAGTTCCTGGAAGCTCACGTATACAAACCGGTCGCAATGATTTCCCTCAAGAACAGCAAAAGCCTGCAGGACCTGAGGCTCCTCTCTCTGCCCAGCATGCTCCTGCCCCACAGCAGGGCATCATCACAGCCAGGCAGTCGGATACTCTAAAGCCACTGGCAGACGTGCTGAGATGGGGAGTGCAATGCACAATGCAGTCCCTCCAACTCTTAGGCAATAACGCTCTAGTTCCAGTTCAGTGAATACATGTGGCATGGCTTACACACGTGACTCCCACTTCATTAGGACAGAGATATGACAAGTAATAGAGTGATATTAAGTCTTGGTATCTGTGCCTCTTTGGACTGTCCAAGGAAGGAATATCAAACCTGCAGCCTGTGGGCTACATGTGTCTTAGGATAACGTGACCCAATATATTTGGAGATAAACACCACTTATACTACAATGTCTCCTGATATGAGAGAGGGAACTGATGGGATCCACTCATGCATTTGCTGAGGCCCAGAGGTGGGTGGGGTCGGACCAAAACTGGGAAGCACAGTAACAGCATTATAGACAAGAAGCAGCTACTGCTCAAGGATATGTGGGTTGTCACTGTAGTGCCAGGCACCTCAAAGTGCTGATAAATCTTTAAGTGACTCATTCACAAGGTGCCACTGCTTTATTTTATAGGTGACAAGACAGTCAGAAGGGTTAGGTCACCAGCTGAGGCTTCTGGGTGGTAACCTAGCTAGGAGTTAATCTCAGGCCTCCCTTGCCACAGACAACTCCTGCACCCAGGATGCAGCCTCTCAGCTATAGGCAGAGTCATTTCACATACAAATATCCAAACTAAATAGTGTTTGAAAAAAATTAAGCTCACAAATAATCTTCAAATCTAAAGCATCTATGTGAGGACCAGATAGCCTCAAGCTCCCTGAAATGTCCTTAATTTTGGGCAACTTTGAAAGGATGGGCTGATATGAATAGTAAAGGCAACAGCAGCATGAAGGCTACTGATTCCTTATCTTTGCTAATGCAGGAAACAACATCCTGAGTCTCAAGGCTGGAGAACGGAACCCAGACTCTCATCTTCCTTACATCTCCCTGGTACAGCTCTCAAACACGGCAGATTCTTGGTAGTTCCTGACCAAGTCTACTGGCTGCTCTTCTCATCAAAGTAGTGAATCATGTAGGAGACCAACTTAGAATGGTGCATCTTCATGAACCATGTAACCTGTAATCTGTTCTGTAATTCTATCACAGAGTGCTTGGAGAAACTCTTAAAAGCAAAGTCTAAGAAACTGCTGGCTCAGTGAATTGGATGTCATAATGTGGTTAATAAAGAATCCAGTGGAAAGAACCAGTGCTGAGTTGCTCTGACACACAGTGCTTAGCAATGTGGTTTCATGTCCTTGCAAGTTTGTAACATTTAATTCCCAATTCTTTGGTTTATAATCTGCACTTTAGTTTGACTGCCCCTTAGGGCGACAGACAAGAATTTCTTCTATCTTCTTGACGAAGATTAAAGAAATATCACTTTGTTTCTTAGCAGATTTAAAGTCACAGTACCTGTCTTTACATCTCTGCCCGTATTACAAGGAATACCAGGATAACTGAATGAGTTAACACACTAAGCAATGTACATTCTGGGAGCTCTATGACATGAGCTACAGTAACTGACGAGATTATTACTAAATTACTGCATGAAGCCTGGCAGGCTAGAAAAGTAACCTATTCCTCTTCCTAAAGATTTAAATCTATACTTTAAAACACAATTATTAAACAGAGCCATGAAACACTCTCATCCAAAAAAAGGGATCCAATAAGAAATGGATTTTTAAATATTCTTCCTGGAATGAGAAGAATCATAGCATCGTAAGATTAGACAAATCTAAAGGCTCCAGATACAGAAGGTATTAAAACAAAACAAAACAAAAACAAAAAAAAACCAAGCAAAGCAAATAACTGGTCCAACACAACTTTATAAGACTTTCAAAAATCTATGCAAATGAGAGAAACTTTACTCAGCCATAGGTAATGTCTGAAAATGTCTCTTTCACACTCGCTTTATTCCTCCATTGATTCTTTTTAGTATATTTTTATTTAATGCATATGAGTAGTTTTGCCTGCATGTATGCATGTGCACTGTTTGGGTGCCTGGTACAGGTGGAGAGGCCACAAGGTGGCACTGGATCCCCTGAAACTGGAGTTACATACAGATGGTTGTGAGCTATCATTTGGGTGCTGAGACCAGAAGCCAGGTCCTTTGGAAGATCAGCTAGTGCTCTTAAACTGATGAGCCATCTATCCAGCCCCCCTCCAGTGAGTCTTCTCAGCTTGGCATGCATTTCTTGAGGATCTTCTTTGCAGTAATTACTAGGTACCACAGGAGAAAAGAAGATAAAAAGACACACCTTTAAGACAAAGATTACAACCTAACAGAAAAGACTGACATAAGCACACATTTAATTACAGTACAATAAGGGCCAGAAGGAAGATTGGCAATAAAACCAGCCACAACTGGGGTCGGAGGAAGGCTTTAGGAAGAGGGAAGAGCAAAGGCTGGGAGGGATTCAAGGCTCACAGAGGCTCCACCTTGCTCACATGAGGCAACTGAAAGACAGACAGACAAACAAACAAGAAAAGCACCACAAAGAAAGGTGTCTGTTCTTGTTGTTAATTTAAGTAGCTGAACATGAAGATGACAACTCCTGGGATGGGGAGAAGGTGAGGAGGGAGGAAGAAGGGTACAGATGAAATGAGACTGGTCACTAGGGACTGGTCACTAGGGACTGATCACTAGGGAATGTTCAGACTGTAGAAGCCAGATCACCCTCTTCTCCATGTCCCTGTGTGCCCCTAATTTCTTATTAAAATAGTTCAAAATGAGACATCAAACAGAAAACCAGAGATAGACGGGGTGGGGGTGGGGAAGCACCCAAAGGGGGAGGGAGGCACCCAAAGGATCCAGGAAGATGGTCAGCTGATGGCACTAACCCTATAAGGAACCTTCTAAGCTCCCAATCAAGTGGACAAAGGGTCACAGCTGACTCCAGGGGGGAAGTCGGCCCAGCACAGCTGACTCCAGAGGCCAGTGCATCTGTTTTTAGTTCCCCATGTCTTGTTCTCTCCTCTCTTCTCTCCACTGGGAAAAAGACCTGCAAGGCTGTGCTGCCTGGTGGTAACTCAGGGTAAGAATGGAGCAACTGTTTCCTCCGCTAATTACTTGTAAAACAACTGCAACTGCAGTGATTAGCTTTTATCACAAGCAAATTTAGAATGTATTTTTGCTGCAAAGCTCTAAGAAGCAAGGTTGAGGAAAATCCAAAACCCACATTAACCCCATCACAAGAAATCCACTCATTACTGTGATAAACCCAGTTTATTCATCCAGGTGAACACACACACACACACACACACACACACGTACATAACCATGAGCATACACTCTTTCCTCAAAAACAGAGATCACAGGAAAATACTCATTTTAGACTTTTTATCTTAAAAACTATATACCAGATCTTTGTAATACATGTGCAATGGTTTGCACAAGGGCCCATCAACAAACATTTTGCTTTTAGAACTTTTAACCTCTGGTAAGAATTTAAGTCAAACAGTAGAAATATATACTGAAGTTTTGACTTGAGAGGGTTTGCTCTGAATATTTCGAGTTAATATATACTAGTATTACACATACTCATTCTGAAATGTGCCATGACAATGTCACTTGCTGTGGTGGTTTGAAGAAGAATGCCCTCCACGGTCTCATATATTTGGATGCTTGGTCATCAGGGAGTCACACTACTTGAGAAGGATTAGGAGGTATTGCCTCGTTGGAGGAAGTGGGGGTGGGTGGGCTTTGAGCTTCTCCTCTTCTTGCTGTCTGAGGATCTGCATGTAGATCAAGCACCATGCCTGCCTTCATGCCACCGCATTCCTGGTTATGATAACAAGGGACTAAACCTCTGAAACTGAGCAAGCCCCAATTAAATGCTTCCTTTTCTAAGAGTTGCCATGGTCATGATGTCTCGTCACAGCAACAGAACACTAAGACACTTACTTTATTTAGGGGGTGTGATGTAGGAGCATTCTTACCAAAAAATCACCCCATCTCCCTTTAAAGGCATAGGCTGCAAAAAAAGATTTACTTTTTTGCTTTAAGTTGCGAAACAACACATGAATCTGACAGGACAGATGATGTTCTTATATTACAAACACTAGGAAGGCTCCTGACTTGGTTTCACCCTACTCTCCTTCTCAGAAATAGCAACTGTTAATAGTTTAGTGTTTGTTTTCCATTTCTGAGGCTACTTTAAATTCCTGGGTGTGAGATCACATAGGAATACAACTGACATATGTAAACAGGTAACAAATATGCACATACCTACAGTATGTGTAAAACATGTATCTATAACACATACAATAAATATTATACACATATATAAGGAAGATTTGTCCCTGCCCCTGAAGTTAGGATGGCTGTTAGAGACGCTGCCCTTTGGTGCCTACAGTTAAAGTTTACACTACATTAGAAGGCAGGTCCATCTATCCCAGTATAAATGTGAGATGGCTCCAGAGGCTGGGAATAAGGATTCCCACTCACTGAGCATGCCATGGAGTCCTTCTGTGAACAGCCTACTTTGCATTCCTCTATGATTGACTCTAAGTCCTCTGTAGCTTCAACTTCCACACACATCCATCTTGGAGATTCTAGACCCAGAATTCCTGAAGAATCTCCTTTTTCTACACAGAAGATATTTTTGAAACAGGGTTCCCCTTTATATTCTAGTATAAGGGTTTGTAAACTATGGCCCAGTACCTGTTTTGTAAATAAAGTTTTATTTGAACACAGATATGCTCTTCTACTTATATATTGCCATGGCTTCTTTCATACAGTAGCAGCAATAGAACTGTAAGGTTGTGGTTTTTGCTGTCTTGTTTATCTCACACACACAAAAAATGTTAATCAATATTAGTATATTTTAAATATAGCCTCCCCCACCCCATCTATCAAAAAATTTGAAAGACTTGAATAAAACACCCCATACCTAGTACCTAGGCCAAGGGGTCTGGTTTTGCTCCCCACCACCAAAAAAAAAAAAAAAAAGAAAAAAGAAAAAGAAAGAAAAGAAAGAAGAAAAGAGAAAAGAAACCAAACAAATTAAATGCACCTTGGCTCCAACAACAGCAGCAGTGTGCTGGTAAATGTTGAGCAATTTGTTCCCGGGTAGAAAAAGCTCATACATATATGGAGTGCTGGATGATTTCCATGGTGTAAATAGTCCCATTATGGCCTATTTCAAGCTACAGAAATGTAACACCGCTGAACCCAGAGTTGAGAAGAAATACGCACAAGCACTAGCTTAAATCTCTCTCAGGAAACCATGGGTGCTTGAGACACCTACAACAACAGCCTAGTTGTAAAGTCAGAGACACTACTAAGGTTCTGAGAGACCAAGTAACCTCCACGAGGCTAGGCCAAGAACAGACACAGGTTGGAAGGGATTTTCCAATCCAGACTCTAGCTACCTCATGAAGAAGTGTCCCCTCCTAGAAGACAGAAGACTGGCAGAAACAAGACAATGTTGTTTGTCAGGCACATGGGAATAAATACCATTTATTTTAATTGTCATTGTCACATGTAGGCCTCTGGTTTCCTTTCCATGTACTTTTGATGCACACTTTACTAGCAGGTATTGCTTTCTTACATGACCCTGTTTCACGTACGCGTAGAAACAGGAAATGATCTCAACTGAACGTTACCTATGCTCTTGATTGTAAATTCCAGACAGGCCCTTTGTCTTTTAAAATCATTAATTTCCCAAGGTCCAGAAGAGTTAGGGTGAGATAAATATCTACTCAGAGGATGAAAAGGGAGGCTCCAGCATCAATGTGAAGTCTCATACCAGAACACCAGTGCTCAGAGTTTAGATGCCAGTCCCCCTCTCCCCAGCTGTGGGAGCAAGAGCACGTGCACAGATCATTTCTAATGTATCATCCAAAGTGCCTAAGCTGCTCAAGCAGAACACAATAGCCTCTTTGGGTAGAGAATAAAGAAATTTGTTTGCTCTTAGATATATATTTTTGATAATATGTATATAACTTCTATCTCAAGTTTGTATAGATAGCATCAAACAAAGGAAAAAAAAATCTAATGCAGGATTCCATCTATCACACACTGACAGACTGGGCAATTGCTTTCTATTGGCAGAAGGAGGACTACACACAGTGCTCACCAGGAATGTGGAGGTGACAGAATTCAGAGACTAGGACAAGTATTTCAACAAATCCAAGGCTAGAAACAACAAACAGAGCTGAACATAGGGGAAAGAAGGCAAAAACATGCTACCTGATACTTTAAAGATGACCTCTCAACTACTTGGTAATCCTACAGCAACCCCTACACATTTGGCACGGTCTGCTCATACATACCTCCCGGAAACCACCGGTCTGGTTTGCTACATCAATGCAGCAACCCGATGCTTGCATGGAAATGGATGGTTTACATAAAAACAACCAAGGCACACATGAATGTCGCTGAGTTTGCAGAAGCCCAGGGTCACCACCAGCTGTGGGGATCTCCGTACTCAGTTCTAAAGTGAGGTCCAGAGTGCTCCTGAGTATCAGAGGTTAACTCGCTCCACGGTGCTGGGTGGAAGAACCATAAACAAAGTGGCAAACCCAGTGAACTATGCCTCCTAAGCACTGGCTACTTCAGTGGTTCTAAAGTATGCTGCAGAGAAACACCGGTGCAGGTATTAGGGCAGTCAAAACCACCTCTAAACAATACAATGTTACACTTTCACGAATATACTTAAAGTCTTAGGAAGCTACATGAGATGTCTTACAGCAACCGGCTGAGTGTCTTCTAAGCAGAGATTTGCAGAAAGGTTAAGCAATAACAGTGTTTTGGAAAATACAAGATTTTTTAAAAAAATGTTATGTTAAATTGGTCTATTCTGAATTATTCAGTAAATTAAGTGTCTCTACGTTGTATTTATACGCGGCAAAAATCTATAGGTAAAATCCATATAACAAAGGTTCTTTAGGCGCGCAGCAGGTCCTAAATCCAAAAGTTCGGCAACTTCTGCTTGGAGGCTGTCATGCTTGCTGCAGGGAGATGTGCGGTGCTAGTGCTCTGGTCTGGCCGAGTAGTACAGTCCCGTTCTCCTTGGGTTCCTTAATAAATCACCTTGGACTCTATGCCCAACCCTTCCACTGAGAGATCTCTCAACCTCATCCCACCTGCCTTGGCCCCGTGTTGGGGACTCCAATCTGCGGGGCACAATTGCTCTTTTCTATCCTGTGGGCCGGGCCTGGCAGACTGACACCCGGACGGTGCGGCCCTCACACCAAGGCGAGAACTCCCGGGGCGCCGAGTAGAGCCACTCCCAATCTAAAGCGACGCAGGCTGGGAAACAAGCGGAGAGGTCACCCCATGAGCCAGCTCCACCTCCTCTCCCCAGCTCGCCCCGTGTCCCCGGCTCTGCACCGTGGGAAAGGACTGCACGGACGCCCCGGGGCCGCGTGGTACTCACCGCTCACAGTGGGGCTCCACGAGCACACAGGCGGGTGCTACCAAGGACCCAGGCCGACTCCGCGCTCCTCCCACTGAGCGGTCCTCCGGACGCTCGGGCAGCGAGGCGGGACCCGTGGGAGAGGGGGCCGGAACCAGCTGCTGCAGGAGAGGGGCGGGGCCTAGGCCTCACTACGCCCCCCGAGGGGCGGAGCCTGGGCACCTCCTCCCTTCTGAAGCTGCAGGCTATGGCTGAAGCTGGCAGTCTGATCGGGGTACGCCCTCCCTTCGGAACCTTCCGATCTTGGGAGACGGGCGGAGTCTAGGGCCTATTACGCCCCAAGGCCCAGATCTGACTTGAGGTTGCGGCCAAGGGGCAGAGCTTGGGAACACCTCTTTTTTCCAGAGCCTGAAGGCAGGCCATACCGAGGGACGAATCCCAGGTCTCCTACATGGCCAACCTAGAGGTCTTACGTTGTGGGGGTGGGCACCGTCCCACCCCTAGATCCAGAAAATTTTGGCCACGGGCGGGGGCGTGGTCTAGGACGAGCTCCACCGCTCTGTGTGCCGCCCAGGCCCGAAGGCCCGATGCTGAAGGCCATTGATCTTCGTGGCCCCACCCCATAGGCGGGAGAAACTGAGCCCCTGCATCTGGCTTTGTTAGTGGCTCAGCCCCAGGAAGTGTAGAGCGGATTTTTAGGCTTTTCCTCTTCAGGAGCATGGGGAAGGCTGACTGTCGCTCAGAAGGGGCAGAGTGTGGTATATAACTGCCTGACTAGCGCAGGGAGCCAGAAAAAGAAAGGAATTAGTTAGGATTTCTGTTGCTGCGATGCCATGACCAAAAAGCAAGCTGAGGAGCAAAGTGTTTATCTGGCTTACACTTCGAATTCATTGGAGGAAGTCAGGACAGGACCACAAGCAGGGCTGGAACCTAGAAGTAGGAGCTGATGCAGAGGCCATGGGGGCTACTGCTTAATGCCTTGCTTCCCGTGCCTTGCTCAGCCTGCTTACTTATAGAACTCAGAGCTACCAGCCTAGGGATGGCACCGCTTGCTCACCTTGGGCTGGGCCCTCCTCCATTGATCACTAATTGAGAAAATACCTTACAGCTGTATCTCATGGTGGCATTTTCTCAACTGAGGCTCCTTCCTCTCTGATGACTAATTTGTGTCAAGTTGACACACAAAACCAGCCTGTACAGTACCCTTTCTCCACCTTTCTTTTAAATGCTCGGCGGTAAGTACAGGCGTCATTTTCCGAGTGCCTCAGTACGCACCAAAATCAGTCATTTTCCTCCATCAGTGTCCCCAGCTCTTCCACCTTGCCCTTCGCTTCACTTCCAGTTGTTGTTTTGCTTTAGATTTCTTCGTGAGGTTTCAGTTGTTTTGGGTTTGGTTTTGAGACAGATATTCATGGGCCCCAGGCTGGCTTAGAGCTAGCTCCTTGTTTGCTAGAACTCCCCGACCTTGGACTTCCTACAACTATCTTTAAAGTGCTGGGATTGCATATGTGCCCCACCATGCCCAGCTCTTTTTTTTTTTTTTTTTTTTTTTTTTGGTTTTTGAGACAGGGTTTCTCTGTGTAGCTAGCCTTGGCTGTCCTGGAATTCACTCTGTAAACCAGACTGGCCTCGAACTCAGAAATCCACCTGCCTCTGCCTCTCAAGTGCTGGGATTAAAGGGGTGCACCACTATTAAAGGGGTGCCTGGCTCATGCCCAGCTCTTTTAAAAAGTCAGTTTCTCTGGCTTTACTTGCACAAAGCATGGGACGTGGACATCAGGAACACACTCGAAAAACAGGGCCTCAACATTTCTGTAGCTTACACAGAATGCAAAATTTCTATGTATAAAACTTGTTTTTAGCCCACAACAAGCCATTATAGCACATGCTGTCCACCGATCTAAAGTCTGAGCTGTGAGACTGAGTGGGAGTTCCGTACATGCTTAGCAGTTCGGCCTCTCAAGTCAATGTGAATTCAGAGGTATGATTAGCTTTAGATGAAAGGCTTTAAGGTTTTGATGCCTAAATTGTTTGGAAATTCAGTGTAGGTTTCTACATTGAGTTAACTTGAATGAGCATCATATAGGGAGAACGACTAGTAACTAGCATGTCAAACACCATGACTAGCCATGGGGGTTTGGTTGCTCCCTTAATGTTGAAGCCCCTGAGTTCCGGTGACTGATGGGCTGGACTTCAGTTCCAAGCTGTCAAAGGCTAAAGCTTATTATCCCAGGTACTCAGGGCAGAGGCTTACTGCTCTTGCTTATGCTCTGCAGCAGGTAGAATTATAACTCCTGATCAGGTTGTCAGGACTCTTGCCATCAAAGAGACCAAGCTTTACAGTCTCTACTTTTTGTTCTTCAGAGCCCCCGTCTGTCTCTATACTTTCGTTGTTCCTATACATTTTCATATTGCATTTTCTGTCCTGGACACCCTTTAACCACTTTTTAGTGTTATAGCTCAGAGCTCTTGAAGGGCTCAGGAACTCTTAGCTGCCTCCTGTGTTGTTGTTCCCAGCTTTGGCCGTTGAAGTCTCTTACATCTTGATGACTCTGGAACTCTTCAGCTACCTCTTCCACTGCCAATGCCAGTGCTGCTGTCTCTGCCATCAGATACAGAAGCCGCATCTTCACTCCATACAACCTGCTGAGCTTGATAAAGACTGTAGGCAAAGAGATTATTAGGGCCAGGTTCTGTACTAGGCCTAATATTGCAATCCCAGAAGAAGTCTCCCAGACTAACAAGACAATTTGGGCAAACAGTCTATGACATGCTTGTGGATGGACTGTAATTCCACCAATCACAGCCCCATATGTGCATAGTTCTACCAATCACAAGTGAGGCATAAACAAAATGACAAGCTTCACTTAAGAACCAATCACAAGCCCCACATTGCACCAATCATAGTTTATTTTTCTTCCTGAGTTAGTAGAGAGTTATTCCCTTCTCTGGTCTGGAGGAAGACTGACTTCCCAGCGAGCAGGCTCATATAGAATTTACTAGCTCTGTCTTATGGAGAGCAGAGTCTTCCAAAGCCAGTGCAGTTTCCTGAAGAGGTCATAATTGGAGCAGGGGCTCCTGGATCAAAGGTTTTAGCTTCAACAGCAGCCAGTAGGTGCAGTGCTCCTTGTTTCTGTGAAATAGCTAACTTCTGAGGCCAGTCTTGCATTTTGGAAGGAAATTTCTTAAGATATAAGCTATAAAGGAGACGTCAAACAGCAGGATGTTTCAAGACAGGCTATTTATAGGGAGATGAAACACTCCATCCTGCAGGGAAGCTTCTTAAAACAGTAAGTAAATGACTCAAAATAGCTTCAGGAAGTCCCTAAAACTGACCAGAATCACTCCCTGCTTCAAGAGTATATAAGCAGTAAGAATTGTTCAGAGTCACTCTCAGACAAGCTAAGCTGCCTGGAAGAAGCAAAGATCAGCAGAGGTGCCTGGAAGAAATTCAGACCAACTATGCTACCTAGAAAAAAACACTCTCCAAAATACTGAATTGCTTGTGGGATGTGCATTGTGTTCCAGATTTTTAGTTTTTGTGAACTGTCATCCACGCTAGGGTGGGCTTGGTGATACAGATGTCTGTGAGTAATTTCTTCTATCAGTAACCCCTCACACATATTTCTGTAAGTAACACAAAACTCATTGGTTTGATAGGTTGGACTTTGACAGTGTCTGTACTTTGGTCTCTGATCAGTTTCCTGTCTGGGATGAGTAGACATTATTTCATATCTCTCTAGGATTGGTGTCTCAGCATTTCCCCCAGGGCATCTATGGTGCATTTAAAGCAACCACAATGCCCTGATGTCAATCTGCCAGTTGCCAAGAAAAGCTGCTTGGTAGATAAGGAGCTGCTTGGTAGATAAAGCCTCACTCAAGGAAGCAGGGTACAAAGAACACGTTTGGCAGTTGTCGATCTCTGGCACCCAATAGCTTAGCTTACTAGGAGGGAAAGTGAGCATTTGAAATGTGCTTGAAATAACGTCTTATCATCTGTGCTTAATTGTGCTTAATCTCTAGCCAGATGTCAATGGGGGGACCCGGCGGGGGGTGGGGGGGAGTTGGTCCTTCTCATCTGTCTGATCAGTCTATACAGTAATGCTCTCACCATGTACTACTCCCACTAGAAGTAGAAGCCCATGGTTGAACTTTTACATGTCACTCAATTCAGCTCCTCCAACCACCACTGAAGAACTGGCCAGTATGAAGTGTGACACAGTGGATTTAGACCTCAGTATATCTGACTCTCGTGTTTCTGTTTATGCCTTGCCCATCATGTACATAATGTTACCCTGTCGTATGCTTCATTTTGAAGAGGAGGTATAATCTCTGTATTCCAAGAGAAGAGGAGACTTTCTACTTTCTACCCACTTCTCAAATTCCATTCACATTCAGTGAACAATATTTTTTCTTGGACGCCCACATATGTTAGATGATGCTCACCACAAAACCTGAAGGGCAGTAACTTTAGCATCCCCCGGGTATTAAGGTGAGAGTCTGTGGGAGGTTGAGAGTAGTCAAACTGACTTTGACTTGTTCTGAGGTAGGCCTACCTAAGGTTCAGTGACAACATGGATATAACTGATAACCAGTGAAGAAAACGATTCAATCACAGATGTGAAGAGAAAGGAGACAGCTAAGGATGCTTGGCAACATCTGGGAGGCTCCTATGCCCTTCTTCTCAGCTGCTCTTTGCCATGCCATTAATGGCATGGTATTTGGGAACATAGTGGCCTCTCTTCCATTGCCGTCCTTGCTACCTCTCTGTGTTATTTAACTGTGGTGATTAATCTTAGAAATTTTAATCTCATATTGGCTTTTCCAACTCTGTGCTTTCATGATTCATGTCTTCATTTTTGGATCCTCTGTTTGAGGCCCATCCAAGATACTCTTGTGCATCTTGTGTCTTGTATTACTCTGTAAGGTGATAAGTTTTCCTTTATTACTATGCAAACTCCCTGCCACTCCAAGCTGAAGCCTGCTATGTCGCCACCATCTTAAATGTATTATCAAAAGTAAATTTCGGTCCCCATACAGGGTAGAATCCCTTATTCATTTATGTAACTTAACCTTCTTCTGATTGCCACACTCTATTTTTAGTTGTGCGGAGCATCATCGGATGTTCTCAAGGCAGTTGTCAGTCATCATATCTCAAGTGGGAGTTTAGTATCCTCTCTTAACTCTCCATCCACCCGCCCAGTTTCTATGTTGTCCTGACTCTTGCATCTTGAATTTGAATTTCATGGTTGGTTGTGAAACGTGAACATTCAGGGCCTTGAGAACCATGGGACCATGCTTACACAGAATCTGCCTAGCATTGCTCACGGTGCGAAAAGTTTTAGTGCCCTAGCAGAGTGTATATGTTTTGTGACTTTCTGAGATGAAACTACTCAAGTATTGTGGGTGCTCAGTTCTAATTTACTGGCCAGCAGCAGAAGAACCTTAAGGAAAAGTTACCATATTCAGCTAGAAACATTATTTTTCCCTGGCTTTACCATGAGAAGAGTGATGATTTTCATTATTGCCTTAGTTTGGTTTTTGTTGCTGTGATAAAACACTGACCGAAAGCAAGTAGGGCAGGCCAGGGTTTGTTTCCTCTTCCGCTCCAAGGTGGAAGTTTGTCACAGAGGGGAGTCCAGGCAGCAACCTGGAGATAGGAACTGAAGATGAAGCCAGGAAGGAAGGCAGCTTATTGACTTGCTCCCCGTGGCTTCCTCTACTTGCTCTCTTTCTTTTGTTTTGTTTTTCTTTTTAAAGATTTATCTACTTGATTTATAGAGTACACTGTAGCTGTTTTCAGACACACCAGAAGAGGGCATCAGATCCCATTAAAGATGGTTGTGAGTTACCATGTTGTTGCTGGGAGATGAACTCAGGACCTCTGGAAGAGCAGTCAGTGCTCTTAACCACTGAGCCATCTCTCCAGCCCCCATACTTGATTTCTTATACAACTCAGGACCACCTAGGGGTGGCCACAGTGCCCTGCCCCCAACCCTATCAATACTTAATCAAGAAAATCCCCCACAGACTTGCCTAAATGCCAATGTGATAAAGGCTTTTTCTCTCTTGAGATTCCCTCTTCCCAGATGACCCTAGCTTGTGTCAAGTTCACAGAAAACTAACCAGCACATTTGGAGGCCTGTTTAGCTCTCAGGACTGCTGCCTGTTCCTGTTCCACACCGACTCCATCACAGTGATATGGGGGACAGGAGCACATTCTGAGAAATGTAGCCCTAAGATTTCTTGATCAGTAGGTGCTAGAATCATATGTGGTCAGAGTTGCATGGCGGCCTCTTGTGGATTAAAGTGTGGTTGCAAGGTGCATTATACACTGGACTTCCATTTTGGTGAAAGATTCTAAGAACTCTATCTAACTGTACCGTGCTTTTCAGTTTATAGTATGCTTTCACATGTGCATTATTTCATAGGAAGGAAGGGGTATCAGAAAAAGCTTTATCATACTGCTTCTCAAGCCTGAGAGCACCCTGAAAACATAAACACTACACTCATAAAAAGTCTGGTTTGACACAAAATGTGGTTAGAAGTTCACCTTTTGAGAAACACTGGTGATATTTCTCAGAATCACCAGCGGACACATTAAAAATATAGCTTCCTATATGCCCTGTCCTAAAGTGTCTGATTCATTATCTTGTGGATGGGATTTGTTTTCAGATTCTGAGGAAGCTAAGTTTTTGCCACACACAGTTCTGTTCTAGCATGCTCATAGACTGGCACTGGGGACCTGCTACCTAGATTTACTTCATGAGGGCGGGGAAGCATGCCAGTTTGTTCCTTATCTGGCACATGGAGCCTGACACATCACAGATGCCAGCACGGAGTTGCTGACTCTGGCCTGCTGTCACCACCTCTCCACTGCTTCCTCATTGGTTCCTGTTGGCCTCCACAGTGTTCAGCCTTCTCTTGCATAACACAGAGGAGTGGAATTTATAAATGGAACAAAGTATAAAGTGTTTCTTCTGAATTCCTTATTTGAGAAGACTAGATATCTACTTTTTTCTTCATTCAATGTATGTCTTTTTCCATGACAGGAAAAATTGAAATTAATACTTTTCTGTTCTTCTAAAATGCAAAAAGCCATCATCATAAGCAAAGGCAGCAGCATCTTTGTGCCATATAATATTCAAGCCTGCCCTTCACCCAATCTGCCACATACTTAATTTCCTGCTCTTTCTTACTGCCTAGGTATCTGAATCCTTAGAGGTCTTCCCAGAATGCCCTGGCCAGCCACTGATAATAAAGCAACATTTCCCCCAATATTGTTGATAATCAAAGTTATTCTCAAATGCCCATTTAAACAACAACTGTTTGTGGTGTGTGAAGTTACCAGCACTGTTTCACAGATGACAGAAGGGTGTTCAGAGTGGTTGTGTTCGTTTCTTCAGGTCACAGAGCAAATGGTGATCTTGGTTTGCATGAAGACTCATCTTACTTCAGAGCTCATCCTTTCAACCTTTACCCAACGAAATGGTCAGAAACAAACGCCGACATTACAAAGTATTGTTATGACTACTGTTAGTTGTAGAAGAAGGAGGGAATTAGATATGCTGGAAACGAACTTCAATCACCATGTGGTCTATGATACCATATTAACCTGTTTTCAGGCTTGCTCTCTCTGATTGCAGTACAGAGATCCTTGCTGTAGGGCAGTAATGTAGGAACACCCAGGAAAGTGGAGTCTTCCTAGGTGGTAGGGTTTTAGAAACCAAGGGCAGCTCAACTGGGAATCTCAGGATTGTTACATAATTACCTAGTTTCTAATATCCTTCATGTATGTTAGTTTTCTAGGTTCCTTTTAAATGTATTGCTTTTTTTTTTTAAGTGGATAGTAAAATATTGGGACTGACCCATCATAGATATCCTGGCACTGAAATATAGTGCCATGATCAAAGGCAGCTGCTACTGATTTATGTTTCCAATGAAGTGGCTGGGTAGCCTTGACAGATGGAAAGAGAAAAGAACAGCAAATCTGTCGTTTGCCTGGTTCATTTCTTTTTCCAGTTCATGAAAACTACTTCCACATGTAGGTTTAAACGCTGAGGAAAAAAACATAGCTGGGAGCTGGTAGTGAAGTTCAGTTGGAGGAGTGGTTTTTAACATGGAAGAATCTTTCTCATCACGTTCATCTCCTTCTTGATGACAAGAAGCAACAAACTACAACACAGAGAAAAACATCTTGCCTATTCCAAGTTCCGACATGAATGTGGTAAGATTAAGTGAACAGGATCGTGGTCTGCTGCTGCCCTCTGCTGGCAGAATGTGAACATGCGGTAAACAGGCAGTCATGGGGAAATGCAGAGGGTCAATGGAGTAACAATCAAGAAGAAGCATTAACCGGAGCCAGGAAATGGTTAAGAGTATGTATGCGTTTGCAGAAGATCTGAATCCAGTTCCTAGCGTTCACATCAAGTGGCTCACAAGCACCCCGCAACTCCAGCTCTTGAGGGGATCTAACAGCTCTGACCTCCACGGACATCGAGCCTCCGCCTGTGGACGGACACACACACATGCACATGCACACGCACACGCACACGCACACGCACACACACACACACACACACACACACACACACAAATAAAACAAAATGTTTTTGAAAGAAGAAACATTAACAGATTAATGTGTTCTGTCCCTTAAGTGTTCCAAAGATGAGAGTAGAAATAAAAAACATGGGGTCAGCAAATTGGCTTTGTTAAGAGCTTGGTATTGTGGGTCCCAGAATGATTGTGATTACATTAATTAGTACTTTGAAGTACCTGGGGATTATTGCTGTTATTATTTTCCCAGAGCCCCTTGGTTACCATTTTAATGTTTAACCAAGCTTGGACAGTGCTCATCTTTGTTATATCAAAATCTAATGGTGATTATGACTTTTGCTTTGTTTTTTCCCCAGTAATTCCAGGTTCTTACAACACCGACCATTTTACTGCCTTTCCATTCTGTGCCATTACTGTCTTGTATGTTATGCTTTTAGATAATAAGTCTTTAAAGCATTGTTACTGTTCAGGATTTATTTGGATTTATGTATACACTTTCTAGTTTTGTTGTTTTTCATTCATGTCTAGCTTTCGTCAGAGGTTTTGGGCTCCTATTCAGTTAGTAATATTTCTTAATATTTTTTCTAACATCTGTCTACTGGTAACAATTCTGCACAAGTTTCCTTGGGGGAAAATTGCCCTTCTTCCTCTTCCCCTCTGCTCTTCTCTGTTCTCCTTCCCACCCCCACTTCCAATTCTTTTTTCTACTTCCACAGAGTTACCCCAGGCTGGCCTTGTGCTCAATATGTAGCTGAGGCTTTGCACTCACTGTCCTGCATAGACTTCCCGAGTGCTGGAATCACAGGCATGTACCACCATGCTCAATTTACGAGATCCTGGGCATTAAACTCAGGGCTCCATGCATGCTAGGCGAGCTCTCCTACAACTCTAAACCCTAATTATTTTTTTCCAGCTCTTAAAAATGGCCAGACCTCTGGTTTCTGTGGTTTTTGTTGAGAAGTCCTCTGTTAGTCTAAATCTCCATTCTCTGAAGCTTAGCTATTGTTTTTTATGTTTTTTGAAAATAATCTGTTATGCTTTTTCCTGTTTAGTTTGATTTTTCTAAGAATCCACCAGCTTTTCTGCTGGATTTCTGTTCTAGTTTGCTTTCTGTTGCTGTGATAGAGCACTGACCAAAAGCAATTTGGGAAGGAAAGGGTTTATGTGGCTTACATGTCCATGACATAGTCCATCCTTGAGGGAGGTCAGGTAAGAGCTTGAAGCAGAAACCAGAGAGAAATCTGTTTACCGTCTCTGGCTTGGTCAGCTACCTACCTTTTACAGTGGCAAGTTGTCAACTACGCCAGCATAGCTGACTGAGTTCCTTGGATCGGCGGAGGGCTAAGGGCAAGTAAAAGAAACACAAGAAGTCATCTGGTAAAGACCAAATGCTATATTTTCAACTGCATAGCTCCTTTTTATACTCTCCACAAAAAAGGAACAAAACAGGAACAGGAACAAAACAGGAACAAAAACAGGAACAAGGAGATACACTTGGCAGCCTATCACCTAAGCTTCAATTTCTCCTTGAGCAGTCTTCTCAAGGAAATGCATAGAGATGGGGGATCGGGCATAACAGCACAGGTGCAGAGGATGGTGACTCACAGCAAGTACCCAGGAATGGCACTGCCCATAGTGGGTTGGGTCCTACCACATTGTCTAAGACTAGCTCCAATAATATGTTCAGTGATCCAAGGAGGGAGTATGCAGATGACAACGATATAAAGCAGACACACAATCACACACACTTGGTGGATGAAGAAAGCACCAATGAGCAAGTTTCAACAACTTGACACACACACACACACACACACATATATATATGTACATACATCATACATACATACATACATACATACATACATACATCATTTTGGAGCAAACTCCAACAAACAGGCTTCAATCATTTTACTCTCTCTCTCTCTCTCTCTCTCTCTCTCTCACACACACACACACACACACACACACACACACACATTTGGTGGATGGTGCAAACTCCAATGAGTTGACCCCAACAACTTTATCTTTTCTTTTAGCCTTTTTATACCATCTAAGACGGAGTTCTCTATGTAAGAAAAAGATTACCTACCTCATAGCCACAAGTTACATATTCTCTAAAAACAATCACCACAAAAACATATTTTTCTTTTTTTTCTTGGATGTTTTATTTACATTTCATATGTTATGCTCTTACCCCATCCCCCCGCCCTGTCCAGGAACCCCCTATCCCATTGCCCCTCATCCTGCTTCTCTGCAGATGTGCCCCTACCTACCCCCCCACTCTCACCTCCCCACTCTCGAATTCCCCCTACTAGGTGTCCAGCTTTCATGGGACCAAGGATCTCCTCTCCTACCTGTGCCCGACAGGGCCGTCCTCCTTTACATACACAGCTGGAGCCATGGGTCCCCTCTCTAAGTGCTCCCAGGCTGGTGGTTTAGACCCTGGGAGCTCTGGTTGGTTGGTATTGTTGCTCTCCTCATGGGGCTGCAAACCCTTTCAGCTCCTACAGTCTTCATTCTAACTCCTAAAAAAACCATATTTTTTAAAAACAAATTAAAATCATTACCCAAAAGGAAATTACAACAGGATTATTGATTATGTATTCTTCTTTTGAAACTCATACCTAACTAAAGATTTCCCATCTATCTTTCTCTCCACAAGTTCAATGTAACCCAAAAGCAATAATTCTTTTGTCATTGATTAACAAAGTTTAAGCAAGTCAGCCTATAGTAGCAAGTTTTTTCCCTATGATTCACTGACAACAATGTGTATTTACCAAGAATCAGATCATCAACTATCTTATGTCTTATTTATGAAATCTTGTTCAGCTAAGTTGGCTAATTATCTATCCTCTATTCTTATAATAGAATTATTTACTCTTTATTCATAACCATGACTTTTCATGGTGCACACTAAAACCTGTGCTTGTGACTACATCCCTAGATCACAAGATCCAGAACTCAGAACCAACCTAGAAGAAATATTTTCTTTGATCATTAACTTGCTCCAAGACCATTTTTCTCTCTAGTACAATTACGTGCTTGTAATGCCTGAAAGTTTTCTAACCTATGCAGCCTTTGCTTGCTATTCTTCATGGAGGGGGCACATTCTAGTCTTGATTCTAACTGCATTATATCTTTCTGGCAAAGCATATTAAACCATTACTTGAAATTCCCTATCAACTACTCTAACTTCCTAAAACTATTTAAATAAAATCAGGGATCCTGTAAAATAATTAATTCATCTAAATAATATTTTATCAAAGCTCATCTTCATGTTGATCTGCAGGAAAATTGTCCAATAGAGTGGGCTATCTATCACCCTGGGAGGAGTCATACTAGGCTGTAGGCAGTGAGGGTCTCCCCACACCCAATCACACCGTGCCAGATGTATGGGGAATGTAGCAATGACAAACACGAGAAGGTATATCAGTGGCAAGAAGCAATCCTGAGACAAAACCCTGGGGCTATGCCTCTTCCAGGGTACACCCATGGAAGTGCTACAGAATGGTCGACTGCCTCCAGGAAGCTCACTTGCCCACTGCAGCTCCTCATGCATGGTGTCTGCCACCACATCCATCAGCAGTCATAAAAATGACCCACAGACATGCCCACCCCATAACTGACCGAAACAGGTTTTCAACTGAGATGACTTCTTCCCAGGTATGTCCTAAGTTATGTCAACTTGACAAAAGCTAACTATGACGGTATTCGTAGAGTTGACAAAATCATCCACATGTGGCCTGAAGACAGTCGACATGTGGTTGTATATGCAACTTACTGAGTTCTCATCAATGGCCTACATCCCTTTACATTGTCCAGGTTAAGGCAAGAGGCACAATGATCCTTCAAAATTAAAAAAAAAATCCTTTTCTCTCCTTATAATATTTTTTTATTATTGCCATAACAAGTTATCAGGCATCTAGAGTTCAGAACAATACTAGTTTTTGCCTTATGTTTTGTAAGTCAGAAATATGAAGTGGCCTCCAGTGGGCAGATGCCAAACTGTTGGCAGAGCTGTGCTCCATCTAGAGAGTGCAGGAGGAATCCATTCTCCTTTCCTTCCCAGGGGCTAGTGACTACATGCATGCTTGCTGTGTGTTTTATTCCTCAGACCTGATTTAACTCAATCACAGCTGCAAGGTTCCTTTGGCATTAAGCATCATCAGTTTAGTGTTCCCTGCTGTGACACAAACTCATTGTATGCACTGCACTGTTTTAGATCCCTCCACTGGGCAAAGAGAGACAGTGTCACAGGATGTTCACGCTGCCTTCTGTGTCCTGAGAACAGGGACTCCTATGACCCAGGCATCCTGAGTCTTCTTCAAGATCCATAAATCATGTTTACTTATTTATTGCTAGGTTCCAGAGTAATAGACTGGATGCCTATGATTTTCTAAAGAGACCAATTATGTTTTTCTTGGATTCATGAACTCATGAATCTAGACATGTTGGTTTCAATAGCTGCAGGATTATTTTGACTGATGCTTAAATCAGTCTAGCTTTACTCAGCGAGACTGCTTTCAGGTTGGCTCCTGAGTTCTTTGATGTAACTTATCTGTCCTTGGTCCTTGCATTCTGATGTAACCTGTCTCCTCACTTGCTTTGTCCGATGCATCCCTAGACCAAGAACCTGCCAGTTTTCCAAAAAGCCCCATTTCCTTTAGTGGAAAGTGGTCCTTAGAGACTGTAGTGGGCACTGTGGAACTCACTGCTGGCAGGCTGATCCCTATAGAAGACCTTCAACTTTTGTTTGTTTCTTTGCTTAAACAGAGTCTAACCTGTAGATATCTGGCAAAATAGAAATGTGGTTCAACACCAAAGTCGGGGTATAAAAGAATAGATTTGTATCCGAGAAGCAACAATTTAATCTCCATTGATATAAGTCTCCATATGACACAGTATTTTTTTTTTAACCAAGTATCAATTCGGTTTTATTTGTCAACTGGAAAAGTTGACAACCCTCCGGTGCAGCAGGGTGTTAATTTAATCCTCTTCCTCATCATCACCAGCTCCAGCACCGCCCTGGCCCTTCTTGGCATTCTTCCTCTTCACTCGGCCTGGACGGCCACCACCATAAGGAGAACGGAGGGAGAAGTCAATGTGCTTCTGGGAGTCCAAACGAACAATGAAGGATGGGATGTTCACCACCTGCTTGCGGACCCTGATGTGACGTTGGCAGATGAGCACACGGGCGTGGTGAATAGATTTGGCCAGGCCCAGCTTAAAGACCTGGGTCTGCAGCCGTCTCTCCAAGAAATCCTCAATCTTCAGGCCCAGGATGTAATCCAGCTTCATCTTGCCCTCATCCAGCACCTCAATGCGGACAAGCCGCCTAAGTAGAGCGTTGCCTTCAAACAGACGCCGAGGATCCTTCTCGTCCAGTGTCAACAGCTCCCGGGCAGCCTTACGGATCTTGGCCAGGGTAAATTTGACCCTCCACACCTCACGTTTGTTCTGGAGTCCCTACACTCCAATCAACTTTAGCTCCTGATCGAGACGTGCCTGAGTTCGTAGGCGCAGCGGGCCTAGCGAGGTCAATATGCCGGTTGCCAGAAGCTGGGTTTGTCGCAAAACCTATGTGACCCCACGGAGACCCTTCGAGAAGACACAGTATTTTTTAATTTATAAACAAAATAGTATATATACCTTACATTTTGATGTATAAATATACTATGTACGATGCATAAATAGCTAATCAAGTCACTTAACACAAATTCTTTATGTATATTTTGGTGGTAAAAACTATTACTCTTTGAGCAATTTCAAACATGCAGTGTATTGTTATTATCTGTAGTCACCAAGACATAAATAGACCTCTTGAATTTAGCCCTCCTTTTAAACTAGAAATTTTAATTTTTGCTTAAGCTTCTCCCTAACTCCTACCATTACCCTCCAGCTTTCTGCTAATCACCAATCTACTCGTCCTCCGAGTTCAAGTGTTTTAGATTACATACATTAGTGACATCATTTGTCTTTCTCTGCTTGCTTAATTTACTTAAAACACTGTTTTCCAAGTTCATCTATATTCTCACAACTGATAAAGATCAGTAATTGTGCATAGGGACACTACGTTTTATTTATTTACTCAGATCCTCATGGACACTTGGGCTGAAACCAAATCACTTTCTGTGAAAATATAGTTATGTCTTTGATATAATTATCTCATATTTATTGGTAATGTATCTAGGATTGGGATCTCAATATCATAGATAGTTCTATGTCTGTTGGGAGCTATATCCATAGTATTTTCTGTAATTGATGTATATTTCCACCAAAGGAATCGGAGATGTGGTTCAATGGTAGAATGCTCAATTAGCATGGATGAGATCTGGGGTTCAATTCCCAGTACTGAAAACAAAACAATCTTTCCAAAGCAAAACAAAACCATTTCCAATAATGCTATAGAGGCATTTCTATCACCAATAAATGCTTTGTTAGCCATTAGATTTTTCACCATTAACAACAGGTAATTATCACGTTTTACACATGGTTGGATAATATAAAGTAATACAAATATTATAAAAGTTTCATTGTTTTTATATAGTCATATATAATGGAATAAATGTTTATTGTTCATAACTTTACAACTATATAGAGACACAGCTAATGGAGATAAGTAATTATGAGTTACTCTATCAGTGAACAAGATGGGCTACACCATTATTGCAAAAGTGAGAGATGTACTTTCTGGGAAGCCATGCTTTGTTTTCAACAAATAAAGTACAGCAACTTTTTTGTAAACTTCTGTTTTTTTAATCTCTATAAAATTTTACAAACTAAAGGCTGGAGAGATGGCTCAGTGGTTAAGAGCACTTGCTGCTCTTGTAGAGGACCTGAGTTTGATTCCCCAAACCCATGTTGACTCGATGAACTGTAACTTTGAACTGTAAGCAGAAACAAACCTTTCCATCTTAAATTGCTTTGGTTGGGGTTTTAAAAATATTACAGTTGGAGAATGAACTCACATGGTTTCTTGTTTTTAACCTGATATTGTTTTAGAAAATGTATCTTTCTTATTGTCAGTTGAGCAAATGAATGCATTTTACCTGACTTTTCCCTATGTATCGAAACATAAATAAAAACACTTCTCAGTCATCACAGTATGCTCATCTGTATGGAATCGCAAAGAATATTTCCTACTACAGAAAATTATTCAGACACATGCCTAACATTTTAGATCCATTATCCATTGGGTTTTGCTGTGTTTGATGGAAATCTGCAAAGGCTAAGTTACATATAAATAGCAGTGCTATTAACAATCACAAAATTAATGAGATTAATAATGAGCTCAAGTGTGTAAAATGCCAGAGTTAGCATAAGCACCGTGATGCCTTTGTGCATGACATTTTTATTTTGCCTCAGGGAAGAGTTCTGTGAGCTAATTCCCTAAGTATAGCCAATACATTATCACTGCAATTAAACTGCTCAGTATCTTAGTTGTTTTCTCAACTTCTAGAGAGAGCAAAAACGAAGTACTCTTGAAGGAGACATTTGTCGTTAAGTAATAAGTAAATGTGGATTCAAACAAAACTGAAGTAAGGAGCAGCTCTGTATAGCACTCTGATTATTTTAAGAGTAAAACATATTTACTAAAAAGTACTTGAAAGCATGCACACACACACACACACACACACACACACACACATGCATACACACACTGTTCAAAACTACACACAAGCCTATATTTTATTGATGACCTATGACTACTGAAATCTCTGGTTCTACCTGTCTCTACAAAGAGCACCTAATAAGATTGCTTTAGATAAACACATCGTCTTAGTCACTGTTCCAGTTCTGTGAAGAGTCATCATGACCAAGGCAACTCTTATGAAAGAAAGCATTTAATTGGAGCCTTGTGTACAGTTTGAGAGATTTAGTTCACTAGTGTCATGGTGGGGAGCAGAGCAGTATGCAGGTGGGTACTGGGGCAGTACTGAGAGCTACATGGTGGATCTTTAGGCAGAAAAAGAGAAAGCCTAAGCCTGGCATGGGCCTTTAAGACTTCAAAGCTCACCCCCAGTGATACACTTCCTCCAAGGCCGCACCTCTCAATCCTTCCCAAATATTGCCAATCCCTAATGACAAGCATTTAAATATATAAGCCTATGGGGGTCATTCTTATTTAAATCATCATATATAACACCATAACCTTTTCTTAAAAGCTAATTGAAAAACACAATTTTTGCACAGCCCCACAATAGGATACCACTCAACAATGAAAAGGAAACAAACTGTCAATACATGCATCAAAATGAATGGATTCTCATATAATTATCCAGTTAAAGCAAGGCCCTACATAAGTACAGTCTGTGTGATTTCTTTTATATACAATTTAGGAAGTACAAATCAATCTGTAGTAACAGCACTGATGTGTTGGTCTGGGATATTTGGAGGACCAGAACATAACAAAGCAAGGAACTTCAAAGAATCATGAAGATGTTTTTGGAAGTGACATCTTGATTATATACTTTCATAGAACTGTATAGGCATGTTTTAGGTAAGTTTCTCTGTTGTTGGGCAAAATACTAACCAAAATTAACTTAGAAGGAAAAATGGCTTATTATCTTTCAACTCTTAGATGATAGGTTATCAATGAAGGAAGTTGGGGCAGGATTTCAAGGCAGTAACCTGAAGGCATGAACTGAAGCAGAGACTTCGAAGGGGATGGTGGTTACAAATTTACCTCCATGGCTTACTCAGGTTGCTCTCTTATGCAACCCAGGAGTAGTTGCCTAGGGGTAGCACTACATCCAGTGGCTGGACCCTCCCACATCAATCAGTAATCAAGAAAATTTGCCTACTGGTCAGTCTGTTGGAAGCAGTTTCTCAACTGATGTTCCCTCTTTCCAGATGGCTTTAGCTTGTGTCACGCTGACAAAAACTAAACAGCACAACTGAGTCCTTGTCAATTTGATACACAAGTACATGAAAATGTTAAACCATAACTCTTTTTATTATGCACAGATCACAGTATTAAAAACAATACAACTTTTAAAATCCTACAGTCTTTAAAAAATTCAAACACCTTAGATTCTCAGCTGCAGGTTAACATGTGTGTGCATGTACATGTGCATGTGTGTGCATGCGTGCGTGCGTGCGTGCGTGCGTGCGTGCGTGTGTGTGTGTGTGTGTGTGTATTTCAAGAGGGAAGAATCAGGGAACAGTTATTATCAAAGCAAAGCAAATCCAAAAATCCAACAATGTAAATAGTTCAGCATCTGACATCTGGGACTCCCTCATAATCTTTGGGACTCCTGAGGGTTTGAGCATTTCCTCTTCTCTGGCTATGACACCTACAGCACTCACAGCTTGTCTTGTAGGCTCAGGGTGGCTCCACTCCACAGTACATTGCCCTTGGTGTCATCTCGTGGTCCTGGCATCTCCAAAATCTAGGGATCTCCACTACAACTGAGGCTCATCTGCACCATTGGCTTCTCCTGGCCTCTCTTGGGAGATTCCAACTGAGCCACAGAATGTCAAACTCAGCTCTGTCCATGACCCTTTCATGCTTTTAAAACTAGTATGAGGCAGGAGACTCTCACATGTTATTTGCCACATTCTGCTGTCAGCTTGATGCAGTCTTCGTTTCCTTTAGACCACAGCTTCTGTCTTCTGCTCCTGAGGAAATATCTCCAGAAGATTTGAAATCCATGACGGTCTCTTATTAGTCACAGTTATTTCTTCAGCCCCAGCTGAGAAGAAATCACATATCCTTAATTAAAAATATCATTAGCAACTCTGATACAGTGTTTCAGACATTCAAACTCCCCTCTAAAATCTCATAAGGCAGGCCTCTATTGTCTGTATTTCTCTAAAAACAATCTTATCTTGTGAGCTCCCACAGGATAGATTTGTTTCCAGCCCAAAGTTCCAAATGTTTCTACAATCCTCCCCAAAACTACATGGTCAAGTCTGTCACAACCTTGCCCCACATTCCCGGTACTAGCTTCTATCCTGGTTTAATTTTCACTGCAGTTATAAAGACACTCTGATCAAAGGAAACGTGGAAAGGGTTTATTTGGCTTGTACGTTATAGTCATCATTGAAAGAAACCTCTGCAGTAACTCAAGGTGAACTGAAGCAGAGGCCATGGAAGAATGCTCTTTACTGTCTTGCTGCTCCCTGGCTTGCTTTCCCTGCTTCCTTATACAATCTAGGACCACCTTTAATGGGATGCTACTTCCCATAGTGGGCTGGGTCTTGCCACATCAATCACTAATTAAGAAAATGCTTCCTCAAACATGCCTACAGACCAATCTGATAGAGATGCTTTCTCAATCATGGGTTCTTCTTCCCAGTGATTCTAGCTTGTTTCTCATTGACCACCTAAGTAGCACAGTCATGAAAGGCAAACATAGAGGGTTATTACTTTATTACAATCTCCAATACATTTAACTTGCTTATTTTAATTTTCATTAAATTATAATCCTGTCCCTATTGTTGAAGATGATACTTACATTTCATTTTGAACATGGAGAAGTCGAGCTTGTATCTAACTAGGGCCTTTACCTCATGGACTACCAGAGGAGAAAGGCAGCCATCATCCCAGCTACAAACCCTGTGATCTAGAACAATGACCTGTTTTCATGACACGCTGTTGCAGTAGCAGCACAGATATAGGAGTAACCAACTACTCTGTTTGGATTTCAGGCACACTCCCATGATGTGGAACCCATGTCTCACGCTGCTTGATAGCTAAGAACCCAAAACCAGATAGGTCATGCTCTTAGGGGAACACAAAATACTACTGTTCTCCTAAAGGAACATAGCAATAAAAGAACTCTTAATGACATTCTGCTATACCCATAGAACAGTGGCTTGTTCAGCCATCATCAGAGAAACTTCCTCTTGCATTAGATGGGAATAAACACAGGGACCCACAACTGAAAAATGTGCAAAGGGGAGACTTTGAAACAATCCTAAATTGGATGTCTTCATCACCCGCCCACCCCTCAGGGCTCAGATAGCTATTCGGGAAAGGAGGTGGAAAGATGTTAAGAGCCAGCAGGCATGGGAGACAGACACACATAGATTGTGGCAGCATGCACACAGCCTTCAGGGGTTCAAGCCAGACAAGGTCCCAGCACTGACATGGAGAACTGGACACAGGCTCCCATCCTTAACAAAAAAGCTGTCTCCAATTGACAACCATTTACAAAGAAAAACATAGCTTTCTCCAGTGGAGTCTCACTGTGTATAGAAACTGCACTTCAGGGTGGGCGCTATGCCCAGCAGTAGACGGCTACCACAAAATGAGCTCAGTGGTATTTGTATAGATCTTTTGTCTCCTATTGCTTTATATGGCACTTTTTTTTTTGTCTCATTGGTCTTTTGATTGTTATTGTTTCTGACTTTGTGTTTTTATGTTTTTGTGTATGTGTGTTTTTAAATTCTGGTTTTTGTTTGCCTACTGTTTTTTTTTTCTAAAGAAAGAGACAAAGGGCATGGAGTTAAGTGGGTGGGGAGGTGGCAAGAAACTAATGGAGTTGAAGGAGGGAAAATCATAACCAGAAAATATTGTTGATCATTTTTTTTTAGTAATGTTATAATCCTATCTCAGGTGACAAGTCCTCAGTAGATATTTGTGCTAGCTGGTTTTGTGTGTCAACTTTACACAAGCTGGAGTTATCACAGAGAAAGGAGTCTCCCTTAAGGAAATGCCTCCATGAGATCCAGCTGTAAGGCATTTTCTCAATTAGTGATCAAGGGTAAAAGGGCCTAGCCCATTGTGGGTGGTGCCATCCCTTGGCTGATAGTCCTGGGTTCTATAAGAAAGCAAGCTGAGCAAGCCAGGGGAAGCAAGCCAGTAAGAAACATCCCTCCATGGCCTCTGCATCAGCTTTTTGCCTCTAAGTTTCTGCCCTGCTTGAGTTACAGTCCTGACTTCCTTTGGTGATGAACGCCAATGTGGAAGTGTAAGCTGAATAAATGCTTTCCTCTCCAACTTGCTTCCTGGTCATGATGTTTGTGCAGGAATAGAAACCCTGACTAAGACAATATTTCTTTCATTTTCTTAGTATTTTTTCACTGTGTTCCTTGAGTGGACTTCTTTCCCACTTGGTGTCCGTATGACCTGACTTCTTTAAGTGTTCATAAACATGCACTTGGAGATGATAGAGAGCATAGAATTATCACCAGCATCCTGAGGATAGGGGCTACTTTCTCAGGCTGGTATTCCCTACACCCCGAGCTTGCTACATTCTGAGTGCAATAGTCCAAGGCACTTTACTCTCACGGGAGGCTGCTGCTAATTTGATTTAGATACTCAGATGATGCAAAACTCTTCACTTGGGCTTCCTGGAGATCTTCCATTCTCCTTCCACTAGAACTCCACTGGATTCAAGCTTGAAAGAATGTCCCTGCTCCTCCCAAACCCCACCACATACCTAGGCATTTACAGTGTGAGAATTCAAGGCTTCCCACCCCTGCCATTCTGACTCTCATTTAAACACAGCGTTCCTCTTGCCTTCTATTGTCAACAGTCCTTGGAAACTCCTGTTGTCAGGGCTGCAATGACTTCATGTTGCCAAGCCAACAGTCATCTCTCCTGGCCTCCTGACAGCAGTGGCCTAGTTTGCCTTCTAATTGCGCTCTCCCTGTTTGCATCAGCTGTATAACTTCTGGATACTCAGCTTACTCCATTGGCTGCACTTTATCAGCTCCCTTTTCTCTTTTCATACACTCTGAATGCTGTTTGAATTATAATGGAGTTATTTGTACCAAAGCCTAGAAAAAGATTACAAATAAAGGCAGAAGGTCATCTCATAGCTGATAACAAGAAATACCAGAAGACTACTGTAACCATGACCTTGCACTGAGCCACAACATTACAGGACAAATATTCCCTGTAAGAACATCTGCCTAGCAGCTGCATGTTTCTCCTAGATTAATAATATCATTATTATTGATTTTTGTAGTCAAGGATAATCATTATTACAACAACCTAAATAACACTCTTTGTCTTATCTTTAAAACCGGTGGTGATATATTTTGCCTCCTTGGATATTCCTACATACATTTTCCTTATGAGATTTACTCCCAGATAAACGAACTGCTCCCTGCTTGGTTACTTAGATTGCCATCTGCTTGACCCATTAATGTTGGGGAGCCTTAGGATTCTGCTATGGGATTTCTCTATCCTCCCTTCTCTTTTCCTGATGATCTTATCCAGAACATTTATTCAACACTGCCAAAATCAGCTCTTCAATTTAGACTCTCCTATTGTCCAAACTCAAGTGATACCTTTCCCTGCTGAGCTCTTGTCACAGGAACTCAAATCACTTCCAAATGTCATAGGTCCAGAGGAGAACCTCACTCCTTCTCCTCAGCAGCCTGGTCTTACTTCTCCCCACCCTTCATATCTCAGGGAGCAGCATGACCTTCCCTTGCTTGAGCTGAACCCTAGGAATCACTCTTGGCTCGTCTATTTGTAGAGTTCTACATCCCATCTGTTCAAGGACAGTCAATTTCCCCTCTAAAACCTCTCTCCATCTCGTTACATTTGTCCTATCATTACAACCACCTCCTTCCCTCAGCTCACCAATAACTTCCTTCTACTCCCTTGATAGCATTCTGCCTGGGCTGTCTGCTTCCAGTCATTTTCCATTACAATCCACAGAGTGCTGAGTTTTCCTTTTAAAATATAAATCAGACTGCATTGCTCTACCATTAGCTCTCCCCTATGGCTTCACATGGTGTTTGATACCATCCAAATGCTCCTTCTTCAATGAGCTCTTACAAAATTTAAATTCTGCCTCTGATATATCTCATGTTCACTTTGCCCATCTAATTGATGCCCACACTTGCCAGGTTCATGGTCTAGCCTGAGGCTTCTGCTCTTCTCCACAGGGCATGCTCTGCTCACCTTTCTCATCTCCTTCAATGTGACCCCTTACAGAATAAACAAACAAGAACTCAAAAAATTAATGAACTTTTAAGAGTAATTTTAGGTTCACAATAAAATTGAATATGTGAGTCTAGAGTGAGCCCTGCTGTAAAGTGTGAGAAGAACTGTGGGTCACACTGAATGTGTCCATGTGGGGTCATCAACTGCAACAAAGTCAGCATTGTGTGGCCAAATGTCAGCCGTGGGGAGGTAGCTAGGAGTGACACATGACAATTTTCTGTATTTTCTATTCAATTTTATTGATGATGCCATCTGCCCATCTTTTAGATGATATATATACTTTCTCATTGCTCTAAAAATCCTCCAAACTTTGCCTGTGTGTCTTCTCCTCCCCAGACCCTGGGAACCATGGATCGTTACTTTTTCTCTTTATAGAGTGTAAGATAGGTGGGGCTGCACTCTATCGGCCTCTCTAAGTTAGCTATATTTTTCATTTAGTAATATGTGTTTCTGTTCATCCGGGTCTTTTCATGGCTCAATAGCACAGAGTAATGTTCCAATGCTTGGGTATATCACAGTTTCTTTGTCTGCTTTTGCTTGCTTCCAAGTCTTGGCAGTAGACAAACCTTCTCTAAATATCTCTCTGTGTTTGTGTTGATGTAAGATTTTGACTAATTTGAACAAGTACCAAAGATTATAATTGAATATTTAGAGTATGTTTAGTTTTATGAATAACTGATAAAGTTTCCCTCCAAGGTGACTACATTATTTTACATTCCAATTAGAATGAAAAATTCTTAGATATCCACATCCTTGCACATATTTACTGTTGGCTGTGATTTGAATTTGGGCCATTTTATCTTTGTGTTGCAGTGTTTGATTTTTGCTTTAACTTGTAATTCCCTAATGATATATTATATTAAATATCTGTGCGTATTTTCCATTTGTGTATCTTCTTTGATGTTTGGGTCTTTTTCCTTTTTATAATTAGTATACAAAACAATGGGTTTCATTTTGCTGTTTCCATTCATATATACCATTGTACTTGGCTTATAGTCACACTTGGGTATTCTAGTCTTTTTCCTTTTTAAAAAAATTGAGTTATTTTCCTTTTTTAAAAACTTTTTACTTATTCTTCTCTCATATATTAATCTTGACTGAAGCCTCCCTTCCCTCCACTTTCTCAGTCCCTCCATACCTTCCCTCTTCCCCAGATCCATTCCTCCTCCATTTCCTATCAGAAAAGAGCAGACCCCCCCCCCCCAGGGATATCAACCAAACATACCATAACATGCTACAATAAGACTAGGCACTTACCTGCATATTAAGTCTGGGCCAGGCAATCCAGTAGGAAGAAAAGGGTCCCAAGAGCAGGCAAAAGAGTCAGAGACAGCCCTACTCCCACTATTAAGAGTCCCAGAAAAACCCAGGCTAAACAGCCACAACATATATGTAGAAGACTTAGCTAGCAGAGACCTATAAATGCTCCATGATTGCCATTTCAGTTTCTGTGAGCTTAGTTGATTCTGTGGGTAGTGTTCTGGTGTTCTTAACCCCTCTGGTTCTTATAATCCACCTTCTCTTCTGAGGAGTTCCCCTGAGCTCTGCCTATGTTCGGTTGTGGGTCTTTGTATCTGTTCTCATCAGGCACCTGTGATGGCTATTCCCAGTTGTCAACTTGACTATCTCTGGAATAAACTACCATCCAGAAATGGAGGGCACACCTGTGACCCAGATCTTGAGGCTGAAAGACACACACCTTTAATCCAGATCTTGAAGCACACCTTTAATCTGGGCCACACCTTCTGCTGGAGAGAGACCTAGATTAGGACAATGTAAGAAAGAAGGGTTCATTCTTCTTCACCTGCTTGCACTTACTTGCCAACACATCTATTGGAGCCTACTTCACCAAGATTCCAGATTATATAGAAGACCAGCTGAACCACCCAGCCTCACTCATGGGATTACTAGATTCTTGGACTTGCCATTTTTTGGCCATTTTTGGGTTAGTTGGAATGCAACCTGTAAGTCATTCCAATAAATTCCATATATACATATATTTTTTTTTCTATAAGTTCTGTGACTCTAGAGAGCACTGACTAATATAGCACCAATCCACAAATATAGCAGAATATCATTAGGAATCATTTCATTGATTTTTTTTTTGTCCTATCATCTGGCTCTACCCTAGCTCTCTGGGTCATCCAGCTTCTGGTTCCTGGCCATCAGACAGTGGCAGACATGGGCTCCCTCTCCTGATGTGGGCTTCAAGTTAGAGAAGTCATTAGTTGACTGAGTTATTTTATCATTACATTTTGAGTATGTTTTTGTTAACAGCCCTTGTCAAAGCAACTTTTGTAAATATTTCCTTCCAGTCTATGGCTTCTCATTATTATGGCATTAGCTCTCACAGAGAAACCCTTTTAATTTTAATGAAGTCTGGTTCTGCATTATTTATTTCATGGACCATGGCTTTGGTGTATCTAAAAGGTCATCATCATACCTAAGATTATTTAATTTTCTTGTTATGATCCATTTTGACTTAATTTTTACTGAAGCTCGAAGATGTGTCATGGGTCACTTTTTGCATACGGATGTCCAGTTTTTTTCAACATTGTCTGCAAAAGGCTACCTTTGTTTTGTGATTTGCATATGCTTCTTTGTCTAGATCACTTAAATGTGTGTAACTGGGTATGCTTCTGGTCTCTTCACGTTGTTTGATTTGCCCATTCACACTGTCTTGATCGTTGTTGCTTACAGCATCCTTTGAGTTTGAGGAGTGTCAGCCTTCCTACTTTGCTCTCCCTTGAGTAGGCTTCTCTGGATCTTTTACCATGCTACACAAACTTTAGAGCCACTTTATTGATGATAAATACTCAACCAATCCACACACAAAATAACTTTCTTGGACTTTAACTGGAATTGCACTGAATTTGTAGAGCATGTTGGGAAGAGCTGACATCTCGACACTGCCATCAGTCTATGGTCTAGCATCTATCTCACCTCATTTATTCGATCCTTTGATTTCCTCCATCGGAGTTTTACCTCCCATCTTACATATATACTTTGTTGGGTTGATACATAATTATCTCTTGTTGGGGAGGATGCTAAAATAAGTAGCAGTGTGGTTGTCAATTCAAACTTTACTTATTACTGGCATCCTTTGCTGCAAAGAAGTTTCTTTGTTTGCTATAATCCCATGTTTCTATTTTTATCTTTTGGGACTGTCT
This sequence comes from Grammomys surdaster, assembly GCF_004785775.1. Lineage (NCBI taxonomy): Eukaryota > Metazoa > Chordata > Mammalia > Rodentia > Muridae > Grammomys > Grammomys surdaster. Next base: position 484,059 of record NW_021604766.1, read on the forward strand.
TTGACCATGTGGATTTATTGTCCGAGCAGCATCCCTGTTTGGTGCAACTGTCACTTCTGTAGGAGAAGCTGGTGATGGGGATGTGTTTGTCTACACAAGAACAAACCAGTCAACGTCCCATCATGAATTGGATAGGACCTCATGAGGAATTATTGGCAGTTGATGGTTTTTTTTTTCTTCAGGGGTGTGTCCATTCCCCAGTGGATAGCACCACCATACCCATGTGATATGGGTAACACTAATCGGACTCAGTGGGTGTCTTAGTTATGGTTTTATTGCTATGAAGAGATACCTTGATCACAGAAACTCTTATAAAGGAAAACTTGTAATTTGGCAGACTTACAGTTTCAGAGGTTTAGTCTGTTACTGTCATGGCAGGAAGCATAGCAGTGTGCAAGCAGACATGATACTGGGGAAGGAGCTGAGAGTTCCACAGCTTCATCTCCAGGCAGCAGGAGGAAGACTGAGACACACTTCCTCCAGCGAGGCCACACATACTCCAATAAGGCCATACCTCCAATAATGCCACTCCCTATGAATCTATGGGGACCATTTTTATATAAACTACTACAGTAGGTTATACTGTAGTGTGCACATGAAAGTGTGAAGAATGTGTGGAGCAGGAATTCAGGAGGAGTAGAAGGGAAAGTGTGCGTGTGTGTGGTATGTGTGTGTGCATGTGTGAATATAATCAGAATTCATTGTATATGTATACAAAATTCTCAAAGAATAAACACATATTCCAATGAATTTACATCTTGATGCTTATCTATCTGTTCTTGCAAAGTATTTACTTTTCCTATAGACCCTTTAGTCTATGTTAAAAATGTTTTGGTCTAATAGTTCTGACATTCTTGCCATATCTATTTCTCTTACATGTTTTGTGTCTTCAAGTTGGGTTTTATCTTATCTTATTTTGTTTGAGTTTTAACATACCCTGTTCATTTTGGTTGAATGGCAGGTATGATGTGCAGGTTCAAAGCTTGCAGTAATTAGAACTTTGGTAGTGTGTTGGTGAGGGGAACCATTCTTTAGTTTCATAACCAGGCTTTGTTATCTTGGAAAACCTGTGCCTTTGGACTGCCGATCTAACCAGGGCTTTTTAGGATTTTTCTGCATTAAGTGGGGCTAGATGGTTGGATAGAGCTGACCTTAGGTATTTTTTCACCTCTCTATAAAGGTTAGGCTGAGATAACCTACTAGCAGTCTAGAGTCTGGTAACATCTTTTTCTTTGAGGGCAGATTTTGGCGTATTTCTAAATGGTTATATTTCTCTTCCCCTTGCTGGAAGCACATGGTGTATATTCATTGACCAGCACAGTGAAGATCTGGGCACTCCTTGAGGACAAACTACACACTATCATTGCTTCCCCGCTAGCCTGTAATTCGGCCCTATGCCCCTCAAGTCTCCAGCCACCGATCTGGAAGGTTCAGGTTTCCCACTTGGCTGCTTCCCCTGGAGGTTTCAGCTTGCCAGTTTCTGGTTTCTGCTTCCATAGCTGCAAATCTCTGAATCTTCCTCTCCATCTCTCTAGTTTTTTTGTTTGTTTGTTTTTGTTTTTGTTTTTGAGGAATGGTTTGCTTAGAGACTTCATTTCTCTGATGATCTAAGAAGAGTTATTGATGTTTTCTCTTCTGATACTCTTAGCTTCTTCTTAGGTTAACTTGGTGACTCCCAAGCCATAACATGGCCAACCCAGACTCCAGGTATATTTTATTGGTCTTTCTAGGAGAACAAACCTGTCATCTCATCTTTCTCTGCAAGGTCACCCTTCTGCCTTCTCTTTTGCCTTGTTGTGTCCAAGACCCATTGCTCTCCTATGTGCTGTGCTGGATGCTCTTTGTGATGCCCTGCCAATAGAGTGAGATTTAGGCGGAGTTGCAAAGACTGGAGAAGGAAGGGACTTACTTTTCATTTGTTTTTGCTTCTGTCCTTCAGAGTCTTCATGGGAGTCTTATTGTTTCTTGCTGTTTGTGAACCTCCCAGTGTTTGGGTCCTCATAGACACTTTCTTTTTAGGTGAGAGATTTAGTGAAGAAAGAGATCATGGGGAAACAGCAAAACTCTTTGTTCTTACAATGACAGTAACTTCCAGTAAAAAAGCTACTCTTTGTCAAGTGCCTGTTTAGTGGTGTTTACTTTTTAAATAGCATCTTACTTAACACAGAGAGACAATTATTACACGAAGAAAGAAACTCATGAGGAAAGAAGAGTGACTAGCTCAAGGTTCATACTTTGTATAACTGGAGGAGGATTTCTTTGTGAAGCCCTGAAACTAGCTCGGTAGACCAGCTCAAGGTTGGCCTTGAGCTCAGAGAGATGCCCCGGACTCTGCCTCCCGAGTGCTGGGAAGAAAGGTGTGTGGCACCACTGCCTAGCTGGCTTTGTTTGTTTGTTTGTTTGTTTTAAAGATTTGTTTTTATTAGTGTGTGTTTGTGTGTTTGTGTGTGTGTGTGTGTGGTGGGAGGGCAGATGTGTGTGGATGTGAGTACCAGAACAGAGAGCATTAGATCCCCTGTGAACCACCCAATATCAGTGCTGGGAACACAACTTCTCTGCAACGGCAGCAAACTTTTTAAATCAGTGAGCTATCTCTTTAGCCTTGAAGATCTAGCTTTCAATCTCATGTCTGAAGAGTATAGTATCCTATATTACACTAGAGAGATAGTCACACAGAGATTGAACATCACAGGAATTTCAAGGGCATTTTGTTTAAGCCAAGATAGACTTACTTTGTCAGAAGGGAATATATTCCTCAAGGGTGATGCTCTCTTGTTGGGAGTGGAATGGTGAGATTGGTTCAGGTTCAGTGTGTGGCGTTTGTCTCTGATGCATAATCATGAAACCTAGTGGCCCTTTTGGCTCCCCATTTGATTTGTTACACATAACCTGCTCCAAAAATGAGGACTGGCATGTTGACATTTCCAATATTCCATTAAGCCTTTAGAACATGATTTGAAATGATTCTCACATTTTAAGTTGTTCTCCATTAAATCTATGCACAATTCTGTTTCATGCTTTTGTTATCTTATTTGTGGGTTTTCTTTAAGAGGCAGAGACAGTGATCTAAGTATCTCCTTGGCTTTGCATTATAGATTTATAAACTCCCAGAGGCAGAAAATCTTAAGGCTGGGAAATGCATTTAATTACAGACAGTGGAGTTTTTTTTTTTTTTTTTGAGAGACACAATGAAGAACACATCTCCATAGAGTTACAAGGAATTATTTCATTCCAAGATAATATTTGCTATATTAAATCGGGCCAATAGATGGAGAAGTTGTTCCATAGAAAGCAAAAGGCTTGGTTCCTCCTCTGAGAAATAAAGAAATTTCAGTTTCTGGCAAGTTGAAATGGATTTTCTTAATAAAAATGAGAAGTAGAAAAACTGGGTTACTTATAAATTTTAACAAGAAGTAGTATTAACTAGGAACAAGAATTTCACTAATTTCAATTAAGTGTACACGAAACTCTTACAGCTTATACTGTTTTTGAAGTTTGGCATTTTTCACTTATAAGTATGTATGTATGTATGTATGTATGTATGTATATGTACCTAGCCTTGTATACAAAGGATTTAAAATAATGTACAAAATTGTATACTATGATAAAAATAAAGTATAACCAAATAATTACGTTTAACAAGAAAGAATTAAGAGAAGTTGGGAAACAAATATGTTCTGGAGATTTCTGGAAGTTGATAGGGAATCAGCACCGTATGTATAGACCCATTACTGTAACATAAAGGCAAGGAGTCATGCCATCAACAGTAATTATCAACAGAAATTATGCCAACAGGAATTATGCCCCTTAAAATCCATGAAGAAGGTATTGTACGTAACATAACATAACAAACAATGCCCTTATATCGAACATGCTTATGCTTTTCACAGCGCTGATCCCTAGAGTCTTAACTGGTGCTAACCCCACAGTGTTGTCCACTAAAGGGGATCAGATGGATAGACATCATGCACCCCAAATACTTTCTTTAAGAAAAGGGTAAGAGGTAGTCACGATGATCTGAGTAGCTCCTTGGCTTTATACATTTTTTATTCTCTGGTTTAATTAGTAGAGACAATTTGGAATCCACCAACTCTCCACAAACATTCTCCAGCCACCCCTACATTTGTGTATTGTGTGTACATAATACATAATACATGTGTGTTGGCTAGAGTTAGACTTTGTATATCTTTCTTAATCATTTCTCCACTTATTAGTTTTTTTTTTTTTAAATAGGCTCTCTCACTGAACTTGCAGCTTTCTGATTGGCTACACTATCTGGCCAGCAAGACCCAGCACTCTCCGGTCTCGACCTTTCCACTGCTGAGATTATAGGCATGTGCCACACCAAAAATTTTGTATGGGTGTTAGGAATCTAAATTCAGGTCCTCAAGGTTGTGTGGCAAGTTTTTTTTTTTTTTAAAGCAACTAAACCAGATCTATCGGTTTTGGATATTATTTCTCTAACTGACGGTTTGGTATAGACAGAGAGATGATGTAATGACTGAAGAACATGCTATCTGCACAACCTTTAGCCCTGAACCTAGAACAATAAAATCCATCCATGCTCAACCTGAACTACCAGCACCTTCAGCCAAATGACACATGGTAGCTGCTGTGGTTGGTCCAAGCTAACATCTGTATATAATATGTTAAGGACCCTGGTATATTTTTCAAAAATAATTTAAATGGCTTTTCTTGTCATTTCCTTCTGGAAAAACTTATCCCAGCCCTGTGTTTGATCTTTCATTTTGTTCCATACCTCCAGAGCTTCAATGTCCTGTGGTTCTTACAGTCTCTCTCTTGCCATCTTGCTTTGTTCTCTATTGTCTCCCATGTTCCCAGGGAGCATGGCTTCTCTGGACACTGAACCACAAGTCAGGCCCTACTGTTCCCAGCCTTTACTGCTGACAAGACCAGTTTTCCTTTCCAAGTAACAAAGAATCAGAACACAACCATCAACTTTAATGGCTTTATTGTTAGTCAGATTTCCCTAGTGTCTGTATTCTGTGACATGCATACATTTTTTTTTTTCCCTGAATGGTGTTTGGGGCTGGAAGCTGATCTGAGAAAATTTTTCCAGCCACTTGATTTATTTGCATCCAAGTTTTCTACCTTCAAACGCAGAACCGTTGCAACCTAGGCAAGAAGCAACCAGTAGCCATCTGCTCAACCTCACACACAAACATCCCTCCCCCACTGGACTTTCTCTCCCCTCCACCCTGTCCATTGCCAACACTACCAAGAAAGACTATCTCAAAAAATTTATAGTCTGTCACCTGAGGATATGCCAACAGGGTGTGTTTTGGCCTATATTTCTGTATACTGGTTGAAAAAAAAGTCCCCAGAATTCTGTTTTGTTTCCATTAACCTTATTCTGAGAAATTACTGACCCTGAATATTGGAGCTGCAAATGGATTCTTTTAACAAGTATCCTGTCAGGAGGCAACCTCTGTGTGTTGTGGGCTTTTAGCCTGCAAATGCTTTTCCTCCATTCATCCAGTCCCCTAAGAAGTATTTATTTGAGTGACTTTTCATGTATGAGGATTTTAGGAAGATTTCTATCTCTGCTTTTTTGGGAGACTTATATTTGGAAGAATTTACTTTTGGCCTGTTTTTACAGCTGGTGCTGTCTCTTTAACACATTGCCTCTTCCTCCTACCTGTTTGAGACCTTCCCAAATCAGTGGCTCTTCTGATTTCTCTATTGGCTTTGCCTTCACCCTGTGCACTCAGACTTATGTGAGGTATTTGCATCCTGAAATAGTTTGCCCATTCCTGTCAGTCTTGAGAAAATTATCTGAAATTCTTCCCTAGCTCAGGGCAAAGAAGAGTTGTCATCATTGTCTCGAGTTAGAGCCAATGAGTAGATGCAAAGCTGTAAAGTAAGCTTGATGCTCTGTTTTACCATAATACTGATGTTTGCGCTGCTAGCAGTGCACAGGTCTGAACTGAAGATAACATTTGGAGACCAAACCTTGTGGGCAGCCAGCAGCAAGTAGCCTCAGCTCACCCACCAGTCTCAGGTGATCTTGCTAACCACCCAGGATTGGGAAGCTCCAAGCCTGGTCCAGTCTCTCAAGGAAGCTCCAAGCCTGGTTCAGTCTCACAGGGATTATCTGGCTGTCATGGTAGTTTCTGCTGTGATAAAAATAATGATTTTTTTCCAAAAGCTCTCTATGAACAATACTCTGTTCCTATTAGTGTATTAGGCAGAGTTCTCCAAAGAGACAGAAACAATAGAATATGCATGCAGATGTATGAAAGGAGATACAAGGGGAATAGGCTCACACAATTTGGCAGCTGTTAAGTCCCACCACAGACCATCTGTACGCTAGAGACCCTGTGGTGTGGTAATGTGGGTTCAGACCTTAGAACCAGGGAGGCTGATGTAACTCAGTGTGAGACTGAAAGGTCTCACCCTAGTGAGGGGTCACAGTCCTGAAATCTGTAGCTCTGAAGTTTAAGGCAGGAGTCTATGTATACTAGCTCTCAGGAGGGGTAGGAGGAGCACTGGCCCCATTCCTGTATGTATTTTTTCTGTAGCCACAGCTTTGTGGATGCTTCCCACACACACTGAAGACAGATCATCCCTTCCTCCCTAGTACAGACTCAAATGCTAACTTTCTTTGAAAATACCCTCACATATCCAAATCCTGCTTTCCCCTGTTTTTAGGCATTGCTTAATTCCAGTCCAGTTGTCAGCTGGAATTAGTAATCAGCATTAGTGACCACTTTTTGAAAATCATTGGAATATTGGACTTACATCTCTGTGTGTCTAAAATTAGGGGTCAGGAAGGAGGCAGAGAAACAGGAAGGAACATTGGGAATGCAAGCAACTGAAAAGGAGCTCCACCCCTCCCACACCCACCCCAAAGCATGGCTGCTGAGTCACTCCAGAAGACTAAAGGAATTGCACTAAGGTCCCCAACATCTCTCACTCTAAAATCCTGACACTGTTCCAACTCCTAAGCTTCAAGTGTAGTAAGTGAAAGCAAAGCAGTGTTGCTTCTAGGTAGCAGGTTGGATTGTCATGGAGTTGTTTTGGGATACCTGGGCCCAACCAACCACAGCTCCCAGGGTCTAAACCACCAGCCTGGGAGCACTTATGGAGGGATCTAGGGCCTTAGCTGAATATATAAGAGCGGAGGGCCCTGCTGGGCACAGGTGGAAGATGAGATCCTTGACCTCATGAAGGCTGGACGCCCCAGGGGGTGGGAGTTGTGAGGGTGGGGAGGTGGGAGTGGGGGGGTAGATAGAGGTTACATCCACAAAGAAGAAGGAGGAGGTGTGAGGGGATTGGGGGTTCCTGGGTGGGTGGGGGATGGGGTAAGGGGACAACATATGAAATGTAAATAAAACATCCAATAAAAAAATTAAAAAAAAAAAAGACAAAAAAAAAAAAACAAAAAAAAAACTAACAGGGCAGGTTGCCATTCATTCTCATGGCCATCTGGCCATCTCTTCTTTCCCTACCCACACATGATCCTGAACACCCCTCCCCCACCAATTCCCCCCTCCACACCCTCTCCCATCCAGTTCCCTCCCTCCATCTGCCTCTTATGACTATTTTAATCCCCACTTCTAAGGAAGATTTAAGCATCCTTGCTTGAGCCTTCCTTCTCGTTTGGCTTCTTTGGATCTGAGGAGTGTAACATGAGTTTCCTGTATTTTATAGCTAATATCCATTTATAAGTGAGTATATACCATGCATGTACTTATGGGACTGGGTTACCTCACTCTAGATGATATTCTCAAATTTCATCCATTTGCCTCCAAAATTCATGATGTTTTAATAGCTGATTAGTATTTCATTATGTAGATGTACCACGTTTTCTTTATCCATTCTTCAGTTGAGAGACATCTAGGTTGAGAATGAATGGAAATCTGCAACTGATGGGGATAGGGAGGTGAGGGGCATCTCAAAGATGTGACAGAGACCTAGGATGTGGAAGCCCCCAAGAATCATTTGCATTGTGGTCCCCAACATCTCTCAGTGTCTTCTTTCATGTGTTACAGTTGAAGCTTAGGGTGTAACCTTAGCTGTGACTCACGGCATTGAGGATATATAGGCCTCTTCAGAGAGGCCACCTCCTATAGCCAAGCAGGAACCCCAGTGCATGTTAGAGACATTAACCCACTCATAAAACTTTAGACCCAAAATTTATCCTGTCTACAAGAAATGCAGAGATGGGGGACGTAGCCGAGGGAATGGCCAACAAACGACTGGCCCAATTTGAGACCCATCCCATGGGCAAGCACCAATCCCTGAAACTATCAATAATACTCTGTTATGCTTGCAGACAGGAGTCTAGCAAGCCTGTCCTCTGAGAGGCTCCACATAGCATCTAACTCAGACAGATGCAGAGACCCATAGCTAAATAGTAGCTTGGGAACTCATATAAAAGAATATGGGAAAGGATTGTGGCCCTGGAAGGGACAGGAACTCCACAGGAAGACTAGCAGAGTCAGCTAACCTGGATTCTTGGGGTTCTCAGAGACTGAATTATCAACTAAAACGCATACAAGGGCTGGACCTAGGCCTCCCCACTCATATGTAGCAGATGTGCAGCTTGGTCTTCGTGTGGGTCCGGAACAACTGGAATGGGGAGCTATCCCATAAGCTGTTGCCTGCACGTGGGATATGCTCTATTAACTGGGCTGCTTTCTCTGGCCTCAGTGGGAGAGGATGCACCTAGTCTCGCAGAGATTCGATGTGCCAGGGTGGGGGGTATATCCAGGGATGGGGCACCTGGTCAGAGGAGAAGGGGAAGGAGGGAGGGATTGTGGGAGGGGCGGCAGCGATTGGGATGTAAAGTGAATAAAACAACAATAACACCACCACCACCACCTCCATCACCACCACCACCACCACCACCTCCATCACCACCTCCACCACCACCACCACCTCCATCACCACCACCACCACCACCACCACCACCTCCATCACCACCTCTACCACCACCTCCACCTCCATCACCACCACCACCACCACCACCACCACCACCTAAGGAGGGTTAATGCCAGACGGTACTTGTAGGGTGCACTGTGTTCTCTTCACACACATTGCACGTATTTGCATTTATGGAGTATAACCCATGTGGTGAAGCTAAACACTGCCTGGGAGGCTTATGAAAGACCTTTTAGCACAACAGCATATTGGTTTCTGTTACACTGGGGATAATGGAGAGCTAGAAGCCATGGTGGAAGAATGTGGACAGATTGGTAGTTAGGAAGATGCCTAGCAGATGGGATGATTTTTCTCCACCCTTATTGTACAAGCGAGAACTTATTTGTCACTTTAGGTATCACTGGCCTTTCAATGTGCTAGGAATAACTTTTAATGAGCATGTTAGACCAAGAGAAAAGGAGGACCTGTTGTATCCAGGTGGTACCTACTGAAACAAAGCCGAGAAGTAGTTCACTGCTGGAGGAGACGGGTGAGACAGGACAGAGGCAAAGTGGACGAAGGGAGTTGAAGAATGAGAATAGTCCATCACAAAGACAAGCAGAAATGAATAAACAGACCAGGAAAGATGAGAAATGGGAGGAAGAAGTCTGTAAAAGAGCCAAATGCTGGAAAAAAAGACCAAACACAGCCAAGCAAAGAGAACTTGTAGTTGATGCAATTTCTGGTCCTAGTAAAACTCAGAGAGTGGCTGCACTTTGTTCCTTGTGTGACCCATAGTCCCATGAGCCTGGTGCAGGTCCAACACTGGTACAGGCAGCACAGCAGCAGCACAGCAGCAGCAGCAGCAGCAGCAGCAGCAGCAGCAGCAGCAGCAGCAG
>NW_021604766.1:493853-516673 GCF_004785775.1 Grammomys surdaster
AGCAGCAGCAGCAGCAGCAGCAGCAGCAGCAGCAGCAGCAGCAGCAGGTGGGGTGCCAGGAATCTGAGGCTGTGGTTAGGCATACCTGCTCTGCCCTGGCCTAGTAAGCCCTACAAGTCCCCCTGAGGACTGTTCTCACTGTGTTCAGGCTGGGCTGGTTTGTGGAGATCTGACACGGTGACTAAAGCATGGTTCTGTTTGCTTGGGGGGAGGGCAGTTAAGGGGAGGATAGGGAAGGGAGAAGCAGAGGATGAGCATCCATCTCCCTAGATTCCTGTCTCTCCACTTATAAAATGGTAAAACCTAACAGTGGGTCTACTAGTAATAAATCTAATAACCCAGATAGCCCTCATGGGGAGCTAGTGAGATGACTCAGTGGGTATTCACTGCCAACTCTGATGACCTGAGTTTGACCTTGGATCCCACATGGTGAAAGGAGAGAACTGAGTCCTGAAAGATGGTTCTCAAACCTGCACACATGCACTGGTGTATGTGCACATCCATACACACTACACCAGCAATATAAATAAATAAATAAATAAATAAATAAATAAATAAATAATAATTGTGATGATTAAGAGGGTAATATAGCAAGGGTCTACTCAAAAATGTTATTTTTTTTTAAAAATGTTGTTTTTGTATTTTGAAAATGCACACAATATCAACTCAGAGTAGTTTTAATAATTCAAATGTCAGTTGAAAAATAGTACTTAGAACTTGAAATACACATACAGACACACACACACTGTACATACATACATACACACACACAGAGAGAGAGAGAGAGAGAGAGAGAGAGAGAGAGAGAGAGAGAGAGAGACAGAGAGACAGAGAGACAGAGGGAGAGAGTTAGTTTTGGGAGAATAGATTTTCCTTTTTCCTATGCTTGTCTATATTTTTACAGAGAACCTGAATTACTTTTTAAAATATGACACATTACTCTTCATGAGGCTGAATTAATCCTAATAAGGTCCATTATGAGCCCTACTTTTCATACCTTCCCAAGTGTGAATTCAACAGGATTTAACATTGTTCCTTTCCCCAACTGTCTCCAAATGTAAATTCATGTCAGGCAGAAGCATTGGCGGCTAGTCACTGGTATCTTTCTGCTCAGAGAGAGAAGCACACTTACACTCTTAGCAAGAGCTAAGCAAGTTACTCTATCCTAAATTTCTCACCTCTGCTTTAAGAGAGGAACCTAATTGTTTGTAACAAAAGACTTTCTCTCCAACTGTGCTGAAAAAAGAACCTAAGAATTGTAGGCAGCCTTGGCCCCATCATGACTTCCCAAGATCTGCAACTGGAAGCCCCAGTTGTTTGGAAGGCTGTCTCTTTGTGAAGTGTGCTTTTTAAGTCTGTAGGCATCACCATAAAATGTTGGCTTTTAGCAGAGACACTCTTCTGAGGGGCTCTCAGTGGAGCAGCTGTTTTGGATCAGAAAGTGTCACTTTCCAACTGAGTGTGGATATGAAGCACCTGGGGGTATCTGGGAGTACCCAAATGCAAGCATTTGTCAGCGGAGTGGCTGAGGACTTCTCTGTGTTCAGCTTGGAAATGAAAGGTGTTGTGGGATGATTTCACCACCTCTCTGCCAGAAACCATACTCATTAGTGATGTGATGTAGTGGGATTAGGGTGGGTTTTGATGGAGACAATGCTTTTGGCTACCAGGGATAAAGGTAGAGTTTGAGAAGGAAGAAGAAGAAGATGACACTGGTATCCATTTAGGTTTTCTGTCCAGGTAATTGCTGATAGAACTATCAAGTTAGACATTTGTATAACCCTCTCTACATCAACTTAAACACTGCTTCATATTTTGATCTGTTTTGGCATCCTCTTGATTTTGGGCAGAGGTTTAGCTTTGCCCATGTTGCCAGAGGCTATGTATGTAATAGAGGTATCACATGTAGTGACAAGCCTATAGAAAAAGCAGTCTTGGCTGATACAGATCAAACAGGCATATTTCCATTGAAAAGCGCAACACTGGTTATATTTCTACATCCCAGCAGTAACTTGGCAGCTCAGAGTCACACTCAGCAGCTGTCCAGGTATGTTGACACCCAGCGATGCTGATGGATGTGGACCTCATGTCCCATAACAGCTCCGTTCTTAGGTGGAGATGCAAGCAGGGGGCCCAGGACTGGAGCTACCGAGCCTGAGTACCGGCTCCCCGGGTTGTTCCAGCCTGGGGCATGACTCTGATCCTGTGTCAGAAACTGACAACTGAAAGCTGAAGTAGGCATTAGCCATGCCCTTTCTTCATTGCTCTCCTGGCTATTGTCAGCTCCTCTTGAGGAACCTACAAGGCAGAAGGCAGGAGAAGGGGAGGAAAGTCAGGCAGCTGCTTCTTCTGTTAGCAACTCTATTAAAATGTATCATGGGGATGGGAAACTAATGGTAGGAAGAAAACATTGTATTATCTCCTGGACTTTTGTTTTCTCTGCGACTTACTGCTGAGTCCTGATGATTCCCTGTGGGGCAGTAGGCTATGAGAAAGCCAGAAAGCTTGGTAGAAATCCTTGAAGCCCCGGAGACCTTGGCCTGAAGAGGGCCTTCAGGACGGGAGGTTGCTTTGGATTTCCCAAGCCATATATGGCTCTCTTAGCTTCCACTTCCCACAAAGAGATCCGTGGCCTTTGCCACGTAGGAATAACACCTCCATGCAAATAAGGCATCCCCAAGCCCTCAAACCAAACCAATAGAGGTTACCTGTTCTCCCCCCAAAACTGTATATATATATCCCCAGAGCTCAAAGTAAAAAGCGCTGTGTGGTATAAGACCTCCCGCTGTCGGAGTGCTTTCGTGATCCCTCGCCAGTCTCTGGCTATCCTGCGCATTTCAAAGGACAACTCTCCTCTCTCCTCTCCTCTCAGCTGGCAGAGCGAACTGAGAGAGCTGTAACACTTTTCTTCCGTGGGCTCTCACGGAAAGAGGGAACTGAAAGAGCCGGTAACACTCTCCCACATTTGAAGGCTGGGACGGAGGTCCTGCTCCTCACGACTGAAAAGCGTGCTGTGCCCTAGCTCACTGCTGCACTCTCCTTCATTGCCGTTGCCACCACCCCTGCCTCTGGGGTTCTTGAGCCGACCGGAGGCCGCCAGGGAGCAGGAGCCCCGCCGTCCCACCAGCTGCCGAAGGCCCCAGGCCCACTCGGCTGGCACCTTCCACGCCCCCTACCCCAGAGTCCGTCCGCCCGCCCCGCGGGCCCGGCCTGGAGCGGTCGCCCAACGCCACCACGCTCCTCCTCCTGCCTGGGCAGCCTGTGACCACCTCCCACGCCTGCTGCCCTGCCAGCCACCACCGACCTCAGTGCCCTGCGGTGGTTCTGCCAGCCGCTCTTCCGGGTCTTGTTGCGCTTCTGCTTGTGCCAGCACGCCCACCTGCAATCCCTAGGCTCGAGCAGTCTGCGACAATTTCCCTTCCACACACAATGGACAGGGTCTCCAAGTTAAATAGTTAGTATGAGATTTTGTGTTCATCTATTTTTTCCTGAGGTGGGCAACTACACTGGCCCTCAAGGTTATTCTGCTTTGTTTTCTGCCAAGGCTCTTCAAATGTGCACTAGGAGGACTGGTGGACACATATGTCTGTATAGAACATTCATGGCATGCCTGCTGTGTGCCAAACCTGGGACAGCAACTCCCCTGACCTGGCCAAGTGCATCTCTGCCTTCATGGAATTTAATTTAATAAGAAGTATGGAAAACAAGCAAACAATTAGTGTATTATATGGTAAGTGCTCTGTTAAGGGAAGTCTCTGGTGTCTTGTAGCATAGAGTACCGTTCTTGAGAGTAACAAGGGCCATATTCTGGAGGTAATGTTTGCGAATTGTTATGGTTAATCTTGATAGTCAACTTGAATCTAGAAGCACTATGGAAACAAATCTGGGTCTATCTATGAAGGGATTTCTACATTAGGTTGATTAAGATGGGAAGGCCTACCCTCAGTGTGGGCAGCACCATTCCACAGGCTAAGGTCCTGAGCTAAGTAGTGGCATCCATAGCCTCTTCACCCTGACTGGACCCAATGTGACCAGCAGCCTCCTTAACCTGCCAATAGCTTTTCCTCACTATTATCGACTGTATCACCTAAAGCTGTGAGTCGAAATATAAACCCTTCTTCCCTTAAGCTGCTTCTTGTCAGGTAATCTGCCAGAGAGACAAGGAAAGTAATGCACATGTTATCTGAAGAACATGGTAACAAGGAGTGAAGGTAGGGAGGGATGAGTGTTCTGAGCACAGGACCACTTGAACAACACTTGGGAATTCACCCCTACTATAAGCAAAGAGTTAAAAAGTCATAGATGAGATTTTCGCCTTATAAGTATAATTTGAAAGATAGTAATTAATAGCTCTTACACATTCTTCTTCCTCATATAAAATTGAATAGAAAATATCTCTTTTGCTTCTTCCCTTTTCATACCTTTTAAATTTCTCTTTATGATCACTGCATACAGGAAAAATAACAATGGTATAATTATTATTAATTTGACAAATATTTTAGTTCCATTTACTTCAACATATTTAAAAGCTTTATATGCTCAGGTGTAGGAAGTTTGTATTAACCTATTATATACTATTCAGAGAGAATACTTGTCTACCTACCTACCTTATGGTAGGTGCTGGCATTACAAAGATGGATAAATAGAACCTCTGACTTCAGGTTCTGGCAAGAATTACATGGCAAGCCTGTGTTAGAAATGGAGGTGGTGGGTGTGGATGGGAAGGATCCCTACAGGAAGATTTTTGAGTGCTGTTTTCCATGGCACTGAAAGAGAATATGATTTTGATTTGGAATTTGTGGGTTTGGGAGGGGTAATGCTTGGCTATTTTTTTGTTTTTATATTATCTGTGAAAGAAAAGAGACTCGTACATAAGATAACATTAAAAATTACAAACAATTAATAGAATCAACTGTTCTTAACAAGCACGGAAGCACATAAGATCGACATATTAATTAGAAAGAATACTTAACCTTCTTATGAAGCCCTGCCTTCCAAATAGAACTGACCTTGATGTTCATACTGTTAAGACATTACTGAGCCAGCTCTTCTCTGCGGAACTCTCAGGATAACTCATGCTGGTTTTCAGGCTACAAACTATCCATCCATATTATACAAAGAGACAAATTAACAATGACATAAATCTAATGGGTTGTTTATTTCAGAAGTAGCGAGAGCTAGAAAACCATGGCAACTAATGTAGTCAGAGCTATGTGAAAGTGACTTATACTCTTGGCAAAAATGTGTTTTTAAAAAAGTGTGAAAAATACTGAGACATTCACTAACAGTTCTAGGCAATTTAACTTTTCCTTTTTCATGCATGTGGAGGAGTATCTGTGATTTTCAATAACACCTCTATTTTAGACTTCTACGTTTAGTGGTAGGTGCCTGGTCAAAAAGCCCAATGATGGGGCTAGGGAGTTAAGCCACTGGGTAAACTGATTGCTAAACAAGAATTAGGACCTGACTTCAAGTCCTAGTACCTATGTAAAGATGCAAATGCTGTGTTGTATACCTGAAATCCAGAAGTAAGGAGGTAGAGACAGGCAGATCCCTGGGGTTTGCTGCTCAGCTAGTCTAGTAAAATGGCCAGCTCCAGGTTCAGTGTCAGAAAATAAGGTGGATAGTGATTAAGTAAGGCATTTAACATCAACCTTTGGCCTCCATACACATGTCCACATGCATGAACACTCATCCAGCATGTACACATACAGCACAAACTCCAACATGTACATGCATACACACTTTTGTGCTAGGCTCATATGTTTGAGTGCTTGGTCCCCAGTTGGTGGAACTGTTTGGGAAGGATCAGGAGGTGTGTTCTTGTTGGAGGAGGTGTGTCACTGGGGATGGACTTTGAAGTTTCAGCAGTCTCACTGAATTCCCAATCCTCTCTCTATGACTTGTGCTTATGGGTCAAGATATGAACTTTCAGCTACTCCTGCTGCCATTCCTTTTATCTACCATCATGGACTCTAGCCTTCTGAATCCGTAATTCCAATTAAATACTTTCATTTATAAGTTGTCTTGGCCATGGGGTTTTGAAATGGCAATTGAAACCCAACTAAGACAAGCACCGTATATCCAATGCATACATACATCACACACACACACACACACACACACACACACACATTCACACATGAACTTGTACATATATTCTCTCATCTGTGTATACATGATCAAAGACATGTTTTATTGTGGAGGTAGTGTAGACAATAATATTTCAAGAACCTACAAAGAACTCAGTATGTACTGTGTATCCTCAGTCCTGAATTCCTCCTTGAGAAAGTCATCTCTTGAGACTTACATGGATGCTCTTTGGTCACAGGAAAAATTACTGTGTATAGAAGGACTTTCTTGGACCTGGCAGCAGTATTAATAATGACACAGTGGCTTCTAATATAGTTTAAAGCTCAGGCCTTTTGCTAGGGCAGTCTCCCAGCTAGCTTATCTAACTTAACTTATCTTGCCCAGCTCGGCACATAGCTCTATATCTCTATATCTTGCTGTCTGCTGTCGTCTGTGTCTGTTCCTTTCCACATTGACCCTCTGAATCTCACACTTCTGCTTTCTTCCCTGGCATCATTTTCTCTGCCCAGAAGTTCTGCCCTCTACTTCCTTCCCAGCTATTGGCTATCACATCTTTATTATAACCAATCAGCAGCGAGACAACCTTTGATTTAATTCTAGATTGTCTTTAGGCAGGTGAGGAAGGAAGAATATTTACAAAATAGAAAACCCAGCGATAGGCCATAGAAACAACAATACCAGAATCCTGTCAGCATTCCTTCTCTGCAGCATAGAATTAACAATTGAAAACACAGAGACACACCTTCAGACAATGTGAAGAAAAGGTTACCTCAGAAACTATGGCTGTTATTTAGTCACAGGAAAAATCACTGTGTCAGTTCACTTATTCACAGAATGTCCCTGTTAAAGCTGAGTGTGTGGGTGTCAGAATGTCTACTGCACTGTTGGTTTGTAGTCCCATTACAACCCAGTGGATGCTTCATCAAGCAGAGCAACCTGCATCCATCCATCCAACAAATAATGACACCAACTTTCTGCTTCCAAACAGCCAAGAAATAAAAATGTACTCTATG
The DNA here is from genome assembly GCF_004785775.1 of Grammomys surdaster. Taxonomy (NCBI): domain Eukaryota; kingdom Metazoa; phylum Chordata; class Mammalia; order Rodentia; family Muridae; genus Grammomys; species Grammomys surdaster. Next base: position 500,960 of record NW_021604766.1, read on the forward strand.
GAATTAGCTTGCTTTCTGATTATTGCTGTTGGTCCAGATCAAAAATAGTCCTCTCAAAGCAAGGGAGAGGGGTTGTCCCTCCTCCTTCTAATTTGCCAGGTTTATTCACTTTCTGGGATAAGGTGTGTGTCTTCTGAAAGTCTCATTTAAAATATGGCCAAATTCTTCAATGAAAGCAAACTAATTCTTTAGATAATGAACTTCTTTGGGAGCAAGGTGAGGATAAGTTCAGTTCTTGGAAGAACTCAAGGGTATTTGGCAGAAAATAGTACATTGTGATAGGATTGTTCTAGGGAGCTTTGGGGCTCTGTGATGGAGGGGAAAGAGTGAAGGCATTAGTCTCCACGGTTGTGTGGAAGACTAACCCTGCTACAGCACTTGATTTCTAGGCTCTACAGAGGAGAAGAATGCTTCCAGTGAGCAAAAAATTATCCCAAAATCCATTGGCTTAAAATAGTAACAAGACTTATTTTGCATATGGATTGACAGGTTAAGTAGGGCATGAGGAACCCCATATTCACTCATGCAAATACTGACTTACTGCCATTATAGATTAGTTTGCACTTTCTAGAATTCAATATAAAGGGAATCCTATAGTCATTACTGCTTGTGCCTGGTTCTTTTCACATAATAGAGTTATCTCCATACTGCTGAGTGTATTGAATGCCCATCTTTTTATTGCTGAATAGCTTACCATTACATTGATAGATCTCGCTTTTTTAAAAAAAATCTCTTTGCCCCTTGATAGACCTTTGGGTTATTACAAATAAGGTGCTATGAAAATGCTATTAAAGTATCTGTGTATGTTTTATTTTTGGAGAGGGATAGCGGGCTATATGATAGGTCCTTGCTTACCTGTAGGACCGTGAAAGTCAGCCTGGTTCCTGTTTGAGCTAAGGCTAGAAACCGGGTGACCCTAAAGGGATGGTAGGCATTTTGCCTGATTCCCGGACACCAGGCTCCTGTCACTGGCTGCCGCCCTCCATAGATTTGTGGCCTTCAGTCACATAAAGGCAATGCCCCAAGCCCCTCTACAGGTAGAGGAGATGACCCACATAGACTCAAGACAGATCTTCATTTTAATGAGGTACCTAAAGGCCTGGAGGACTTAGCCAACAAAACTCTCCTTCCCAGACACTCCTCTCTGCAAAAAGTATTTAACCTCAGCCCACCCTGAGAAGGGGAGAACAGTTTTCTCATCTACTTTCTGCCATGATAATAAATGCCTTAAAACCATGGATCTCTTTTCATCGGGTTCCATGGAGGAGGCCTTTGCCTAGAGAACTGCTGTCTCCCAGCCACAGCCGCCACTAAGCCAAGCCCAAACCCGCCACAGACTCACAAGCCAAAGGCTCTTCCTGCGGGACCAACTGGAGCTCCTCTTTCCCCTTCGGCCCAGGCTAGATCCAGCTTGTGAGCCCCCACTCCGTTTTCAGCTCTTCCGCGGCATACAGCAATGCCTGGGTGTCGGAAAGCCTGAGAACCAGATGGTCCTGGCCTCCATGCAGGCCCCGGGACCCCTGAGCCAGCTCTGGCTTTCCTACCCCTGGCCCAATACCCACCCAGAGACAGCGTGGGGTAAGCATCGAGGTCCACTTCCCACATTCTGCCTCCAGAGCGGCTGAGCCCTGTGGCAGAGCAGACTCGGAACCCATAACCCTACACTTACCTGCTAAGAAAATTCTCAGTTTTCTAGAGTAGTTTGCATCTTCTAGAGTTATATATGAATGATGTCATTAAGTATATATTATCTTCTGTTTCTGTTATTACTCGGATGTTTTTCTCAGCCTGTCTGACAGCTAGAGAACTTGAGATGTTGGCATCACAACTCAGTCCAAGTCCAAAGATCTCAGAGCTAGGTATGTGTGTGTGGTATAACTCTAAGTCTGGGGCAAAGGCTTCAGGACCCAGAGAGCTTTTCACCCAAGTTTCCAGGTCAATAGGCTGAAGAGCCTGGAGTTTCAATATTTAGAAGTGGGAGAATTAAAGTATCTTGGTCCAGGAAGCCAAGAGAGAAGAGAAAAAGGCAATGAGGGTAGGCTCAAGATAGTGTTCTATATATAGTGTACCGTCCAGAGAATGCTGTGCTTTCAGTTTTGGATTAGTGAGTTAATTAGGCATATTGCAAGCAAATGTAGAAGAACGAATAGCAATAACAGAAGTAGCAGACAGACAGTTAAACATCATCAAATAGGATGCTAACAACATCTAGCAGAGACAACTATAATATCCCAACAGAGAGAGCTAACAAAAGGTAACATCAGCCAACAGTCTGATAGAAAGTTTCAGCAGAAATTGACTGGGGAAGTCCCATTGAAGCAGCCAGCTGGAGCTTCTGATTAAGACTCTCCGGTGCAGCAGCTTTCCCTGTGGTGAAGGGAAATGAAGTTACAAGCAAAAGAGGTAACATCATCAGTCAGGATAGGAATTTAAGCAAGAGCAGAGGCAGGAACAATGAAGGAATGCTTCTTACTGGCTTGCTCCTTGTGGCTTGTACAGCCCCCACTGACCACCAGCACGGGGGTGGCACCACCCACAGTGAGATGATCCACTCATTTCAATCATTACTACTCCTCCCCCTCCCCTCCTCCTCTTCCTCCTCCTCTTCCTCCTCCTCTTCCTCCTCCTCTTCCTCCTCCTCCTCCACCACCACCACCACACTTCTACTACTTGCCCTCACAAATATGCCCTTGGGCCACTCAGGGAAACAATTCCTAAACTGAGGTTCCCTTTTCACAGGTCACTGGACAAATACTAACCAGCAAACCTGGTTTGGTGTTCTGTTCTTCTCTGTCTCCTTTACAGTGTTGCTAAAATTCCTCCTCTGAGGGAGACATAAAGCAATGTCTCCTCCTCATTCTGAGGTCCTGATGACAAATCAGGAATGAAGCCTTGGAATCCACCAGAGTTGACTGTGGGAGAAAATGAGCTTTTTGTGTTTCCTTACAGAGCCTAAGTGAGAGGTTACTTAGAGGGGTGTAGGTTCTTCTCTACCAACTGTCAGCCTTACTCAGCAGGGATGAGAGCTTCCCTGTAGCCACATAGATGGAGCCCTCACTATTCTAGCTCCTCCCCCAGGCCACATGCAAGGTTGCTAGGTGTTAGGGGGCAGCTGAATACTCAGAGAGAATCTTGTGCCATACTCTGTGCCTCTATGCAAGGGGTTGTAAACAAGCCCAGATTGTTGTAGTGGAGCACAAGATGGTGGTTGCTTGGCTTAGAGAACAGTTACTCATGACCCAGAGAGATATCCCAGGACAAGAGGTCTTAGGGGATACTTGAAATAAGCATGATAAAATCTAGGACAGTGTTTGCAGTCAACAAGATCACATGGACATTTTCCAATATAATGTACACGATGCTGGGAGAGGAGAGAGGAGGAGAGAGTGTGATCCATCGTGAGTAAAGTTCTGTATATGGTTTGAGATGGGCCCCAGCTTCATGCGTTTACTCCACGTAGCTCTCAAGTTGTCTTTGTACTATACGTTGAAAACATTGTTTTGTGAAGAATAATATGTGTACTTTCTATATTTTTTTCTGTGTGACACTGAAATTTTCATTGAGCTATCTTAATGGCCAGCTTTATTACTGAAATTTTAGGGCAAAAGCTTGGGCTCTGGTAGCCCCCTGACCCCAGGCTGGGCTCTCTGTTGCTATCACATTAGTTAAAGAGGTGAGCAATGGTGAAAAACAGAGGGAGGAGGTGAATTCAATGGTAGATGATTAGTTCCTTTCCAGGCTGTGACCTCACCCTCCTGGACACTCAGCAATGGGCGTGGTCTCCCCTACGAGGTTCTGCAGTTCTGGGAATCCAAGACGACTCCAGAGGAAAAGTTAAGGACAATGACTTTTCTCTGTGCCTTCAGCCAAAGCAAAGGAGACAGAGTCAACCTGAAAGAAGAGATGCTGGCCTCTCCTCCTGCTTTTAGTTACCTTGAGGACCCACATGAGGAGCTAATGCTTTTGAAAAAAGCAGTTTCTAAGTGTCCATTTCAGTTGTATGGTTGGACAAAGGCTGTCTTAACTTCCCCAGGGAAGTAAGTCTTCCATCCTTTTTCAAGGTGTCCTGTGTATGTATCAGGTCACACTCTCAGTGTTCAGAGACTATTCATCTCTGCCACTGCTTTCTCTGCCTGCTTGCTTAGAGTCTCACAGACCACCAGAAGCGAGAGAGTAAGATCCTCTTAGACATCTCTTAAGAGATGCCCACAGCCCTGCACCTGGTTTTGGCCTTAGCAATTTCCAGGAACATCTTGTAACCTTTGAAAGCTCCCTATGGAAATGTATTCCCAGATTTTTGTGTTAAGTTTTTATTTTTTATTTTATTTTTTATTTTTAAATAAATGCCCTGGAAATTGGGTTTTCCCCCATTGAGTTACCTCATTAGGCCAAATACAAAGAAGTTCTGTGAGCTTCTGATGCCAATTAGTGGAAACTCCATGCAGTTTCAAGCCTGTTCTATGGTCTCCAGTGGCTGCCACGATGCTGCAGTCCACAGTTCCCGGAGCTTCTTATCTAGTCTACCTCAGCAATGGGGAGAACGGACAATATACACTCAAATCCACCAAGGTCATTGATTTTTACACAAATCCAGCCCCTCTTCTTGAATACAGACTTCTTGGATCTTAATAAGTCTTTAGAATGGTTCTAAAAAAATTAAATTCCTAACTCTTTAAACATATATTTTGTTATATTCTATTTTTATAGGATTTCTTGAGAATTCTATACATTCTCAATACATCCTTCCAACTTCATGCTACTCTTCTCCAACCCCTTCTCCTTCCAGCTCCTCCACCACCTGCTTTTTTTCTTCCTTGTAACTTTTATTGCTGCCTCTGTGTGCAAACTTGGGGTGATCCACTGGCACACGGACAACCTTCCAGTGGGTGTATCTCCAAAGAAAAATGATGCTCCTTCCTCAGTAACAGCTGCTTAGTGAGAGGTGAGGTCTCAGGAGACCCTTTCCTGTCCATGCTGACATCTTGACTAGCTTGGTCTTATGAAGGACTTCTGCAGGGAACCACAACAGTTGTAGGTCCATGAGCTGTAGGTCCATGAGCTGTAGGTCCATGAGTTGTAGGTCCATGAGTCAATGGCCACTTTGAGTTCAGAGACAGCATTTCACAGCATTCAAATCCATCCTCTGGCTCTTGCTTTCTTTTTGCCTCCCTGAGTCTTGGGCAGGGGCTGTCATAGATGTCCCATTTAAGGATAAGCATTCAATAGTCATCAGTTCTAAGTACTTTGGTCAGTGATGAGTCTCTGTATTAACTGCTGCCCACTGCAAAAACAAGTCTATGACCAAGGCTGAGAGCAACAGAGATCTGTGGATATAAACTTAAGTATTTAGGAGTCAGTTTCTCAATATGACCATTTATCAAAGCAACCACAGCAGGTTCCCACTAGAGCCTTGGATCTCCCATGCCATGGGCTTTTGACCAGGTTTACAGTATCAGCTATGAGTTCCCTCCTGTGGAGGTCTCAAATCCATTCTAAAAGTGTTGGGTTATCCCTGTAACCTTCATACCATGGTGGGCACATCTTGCTTGGCAGGTTGCTACTGTAGCATGCAGAGTCCAGCTCTGTGTAATACCACTAATTGCTTTCCTCTCCCAGCTGCCTGTGCATCACCTTCTGGCACTTTGAAAGCTATCCAGCAAAGAGGAAGTTTTCAGGTCAGCTCCAGATTGATTTTTTCTATATCCTGCAACCAAAATATATGTTATCTTTAGCAATAGGGTCTTACCATCTAGTTACAGTGGAAACCCAAGAGAAATGGCAATAGCCCATGTTGTTTTGGGGGAGCCCCTAGGGCCTGTTTTATAACTGGTAGGGAGGGATCCCATATCTGCTCATGAGATTTTTCTTTAATAACCCATTTTTTTCCCTGAGGGCAGCATTGTATACCCATGTAGGGTACCTCTGCTCAAATACACACACACACACACACACACACACACACACACTTTTTTTTTTACATTTATCAGATATATACATTTATCAGTAACAACAGTCTATGAGTGTTTGCAAGATGGTTTAGCAGATAAAGGTTCCTTCTGCCAAGTGGATTTATCTGGGTTTGATCCTAGGGACCTAACTAATAGAAAAGGTTGCTTCCCACAAATTATTCTCTGACCTCCACATGAACACATGGCATAAACCTTCCCCATCAAATAAATAAAGTAAAAAGTCAATAAGAAGGCTGATGGTTAGCTTCAAATGTTAACTTGCAGGGCAAGAGAGATGGCTTGGAGGTTAGGAGTCATGACAACTCATGGCCCTCTGTAACTCCAGCTCCAAGGGTTCTGACATTGTCTTTTGGTTGCCTTGGGCATCTGCACACATGTAACATTCATTCATATGGACACACACATATATGCATAAATAAATATAATAAAAGCAATTATAAAGTTATGTGATGACAAAAAGAAAAAAATATTAATCATGCTACAACCTAGAATTACCTGGAAAGAGAGTTTTAATTAAGGAATCATTTTTGTCAGGTTGGCTCGTAGATATGTTCGTGAGAGAACTGTCTTAGTTGTTAACTGTATGGGAAGACCCACCATCTTGTAGATTGGGTCTTGAGCTATTTAAAGGAGAAGAAAGTTAGCCAAGCACAAGCAGAGGAGACAGAGAGAACCCAAGTGTGTCTCCACTCTTGACTGCAGATGTGACAAACTGAGTTCCTACTTTGACTTCCCTGGAATTGTAATCCAAATAAGACCTTTTGACAGGATATTTTATCATAGCAACAGAGATAAAACTAGAGTAGCTGGGGATAGAGCTCTGTACAAGAGCGCTTTCCTAGCATGTGCAAGACTCTGTGTTACTCTCTCTGTATCCCCAGTACAGTACCACTCAGAGAGACCAAGAGAGCAAGGGGAGGGGGAGGGGGAAGGAGAGGGGGCAGACAGGTTATGTACCTAGTGGTTCTGAAGACAGAGGACAATGGTGTAGTTGTGGGTGACTGACATGAATCGCATGTACATTGAGTTTCTGGACTCCTATTGTCCCAGCTGGCTCTTCTCCTTACCTGGAAATGGGCAACCAGTTAGATCCTGGAGAGAAAAAGCGAACCCTACCAGTCTACAGCAGTGGTTCAGTGCACAGGAGTTCTGGGTAAGTAGGGAGTGTATCATCTTAAGCCAATGAAATTTCAGAAAAGCAAGCAAACAACCCCTCCCAAAAAACCCCACCAATAAGATCTTACAATTCACTTTTGATTTACTTCATAGTAGAAAGTACATCAGACTTTGAAAGTTCTTGCGCAGATGTGTATTTTGTGCAACTTTGCTCAGGGCCAGAGAAGACCCCGAGGTTCAAGTTTTCTCTCAGCACCATCTGTCTTCTCAGACCTCTTCACTGACAGTGGCTAAAGCTTTCCTCATGCATCTCCCCTGAAAGAGCAGTATACACAGCAATCAGTGCAGACAGTGCCGTATGAGCTAGGGCATCTTTTGTAGAAAACTGGATTTTACATTTTTAACTTCTAAATGCTCAACTGATGGTCACTGAGGGAGGCGGCTAGGGGGAGTTACAAACAAGGAGTCATTTCTGACCACAGAGGTTCTCAGTCTACACCTAAGTCATTATGTCCTCGGACATTTCCTGCTTCCCCATCAGAGTGAGATCTCTGTGCTATGCCTGCAGCGTTCACTTCCCAACCCTCCACTCTTCACTACGTTCTAGCACTCCATTATGTCTGCCTAGTATAGTCAGTGGTTCCCTATGGTCAGATGATAAGGGGTGGGTTTACCATCTGTAGATCAACTGGAGTTTTGGTTAGTATGCTGGGGTGGGGTGCAGTGAGGGCACCTGCAGCATAAAGCTGATAGAAGTCATTAAACATCTGTCCACGGATGGAACTGCTGCCCACACCAAACGATTATCCCTTTACGAATGTCCATTGTGCTGCTGGGAAATGGCTGCACTTTATAAGATGTGAGAGTGGGGATCTTGTAGCTGCATATGCAAGACACAATAAACGCAAACGTATCAAGGAACAGAGTGTGCTTATTTCTTAAGACCATTTGCAAATAGCAGTCTGAGGGCTCAACGTTTTCATTTAAATTTTTTCTTTTCTTGGTTGGTCACTGAGAAGGAAATCCAGGAATGATCAAACAATCCATTTATTCATAAGAATAACTGTCAAAAGTACACATATAAAGCCAAGCTGAGAGGCACTGCAGGCCAGTCAGAAAATGAAATCCATAAAACATCTCTACAGAAAGTTGCCCTCAGTCCCTCTCTTCAAGGAGCTGGCATCCCTCCTCCATCAGAGCAGGCATGGCCTTCCGTCAACCCTTGGATTAGCCTTGGGGTGTGGACCTGATTTGTTGTTCTGTGTTATAGGTAGATTCTTAAGACAGCACCATACAGACAGAGATGTAGCGGGCAGAGAGGTGACCAGAAAAGTGTAAACGGGGTTTCCTGGCTTTGATAAAGAACAGTGATATCTAGTAAGAGCTCACTGCCTAATGATTCTCAGACCCAGTGCTAAGCACCAGGTTTGGCAGTAAGAATTTTCGTAGATTATCTAGGAGAAAGTTGTGGGGGATTATGAGGACATAGGATCTGACAGGTCATAATAAGGTATTTTGTTGTCTGTTTCCTGTTTCCTGTAGCTGTTGATGATGCCCTTCACTTTAAAAATAATGTTTTAGTTGTCTGACAATTTCACAGATGCACATACTGATGATATATATCCTTAACTCCCCCTTCCTACTTCCCGTGGCAATTCCTCAACATGTCCTCCTCATTTTTGATGTCTTCTCCTTTTGCTTCTTTTATAACTCACTTGAATCCAGTTAGTGCTGTCTACTGGAGTGTTTACTGATCTGGTTGGCTTGATCATGTGCAGGTTACTTTGCAGAGAGTTCACAAGTACAATGGCCAGGTCATGCCCAGAACACAGCACTTTACAGTACTCTTCCCCTACCTTTTTTTTGTGCCCCATCTTCTGTGATGTTATCAGAGCCTCTCTCTCTCTTCTCTCTCTCTCTCTCTCTCTCTCTCTCTCTCTCTCTCTCTCTCTCTCTCTCTCTCTCTCTGTGTGTGTGTGTGTTTGTGTGTCTGTATGTGATATACATATCCCATTTAGGGATGAGGACTCATCCCCAACAGTAACTCATTAGTACTTTGACCAGAAGGAACCTTGTAGTAACTAACTGCTTCCAACTGCAGAAAGAGATTCTCTGGCCAAGGCTGAGGGAAGCACTAATGCATAGATATAGACATAAATACTTAGACAGCAGCTCGACAGTGCGGACATTTAGCAAAGCAATACCGTGAGCAAACCTCTCTCCTGTCATAGACCCTTGAGACCCTGCTCTCTTGCTTCAGGTTTTGCTCCTGGGAGACTTTTGTTTCCACCAGGCTGATAATTTTAGATCAGGTAACAGACTTCTGTGTCTGGGCCCTGAAGAGCGGCATGCATGACAGCATTTAGAGATTGGGGAAGTTGCCATTAACAGAATCCCATGGCGGTGATGGAATGCCTCCTCTGAATATAGGCTCCTGTGGAAGATAGGGGATTTCTGATGATGGACAGAAAAAGGGAAAGAGATAGTGACTTTTCAGAAAAATGAATTGGAATTCAACTCTTGTTCACATTCTCTAGGCATTTTGAAGGGATTTATGAATTCAAAATGATAGTCTGAAAATTTTGTTGAATCTCATGAATGTTATGGCTGCTATGTCTAAACATATAATTAGTGTTAAAAACCTAGGCATTCCTACAAATTATACACACACACACACACACAAAATCACACACACACATACACACACAATGCACACATACAGATTCACACAAACATGCCAACACTCATGAACACACAGGCATATATACATGGGCATATACATGCACGCACACAGATACAAATACACAGTCACACACGGAAGGAGAAGACAATACTTTACTTTTATGATGATAATAAGAAAATCTTGATTCTCAGAGTTATAAGTAATGGGTGGTGATCCCATTACTCAGGAGGCCAAGGATAGACAATCTTGACTTCCAGGCTACACAGTAAAACTGTTCCAAACAAACAAACAAACAAGCAAAAATAAACAAAAGAACAAACAAAAAATCGAGTACAAGTTGGAAATTACAGTCCTGAAATTTTCTCTAGAGTTTCTAATTCAGGTTTGGGAAGGCAGAAATAATTTTAAACAAGCAATTCAGGGACTTTGGAAGAAAGTGGACCCCAAAAATAGAAATAAATAGAAAATTCAATTTAAAGAACTAATTATCAGGGAGAAGTTATCAAAAGGTCCATGACTGGTGTCCTCAGAGGGTTTTAAGGACTCTGAGGAGATGCACAAAGGGTTTACACAAAGGGTATCCCTACATCTTGGGCCACAGAGTGATTCCAGCAGGAGACTGTCTGCCCGGCACTACAACTGTTGGGAAGCACATGGGAATGAATGAAGCCCCAATTCACTCTCACTCAGAAAAGCTTAAGCTCAAAGGCAGTCTTGGCAGTCATATTTAATTATGATTGCAGGTATCTGTCTGCCTGAAACAGAAGGAACCTCTCTGTAATCAGCAGACATTCTTATTTGCAATTAAGAGAATTCACTCTGTTCAGTCGGAACATAGGAGGAAAACCTAGGTGGGCCAGGATGCTCTGAGGTTTAAATGCCAGGTCCTGATGCCCAGGGGTCTGCTCCAGGTTGACTCTACTACATTGCTGTAGGCATAGACCTGCAACTTGTGATGCTGTGCTGGATCTGGATTCAAGGAACATGATGTCTTCTGCATAATGCTTCCTCTGCCATTTAAAAGATCTAGCTCATGTGGATCTCACTGCTATACAGATCTCTTTTCTCGAAAGCTATTGTTTCACTAAGAGCATCTGTACAGGGAGTCTGTCACAAGCTGCTCAGTGATATGTTGAAACTGGTGCAAATGGCGGCTAAGAGATGCTTATTAGGTTCCAGAGATTTTAAAAGCCAGTTCTTAAACTGCTAACTTGAAACAGACTACAGGAAGAGAATTTACACCATGGAAATTGGTTCTTCCTAACAGTGCAGAAAATCAATTGTGAAGTATTTCACTGCAAAGAATGCTGGTTACTTAGGCCTCATGACCCTCCTAAGAAAGTGGGCTTTAAGAGGGGAGGAAGTCTCTAAACATAGGACGTGTTTAAACACGTTTTACATTGACAAAAATAAAAGTCATTTGTAGCAACATTTGCCACCTTTGTCAATGTATCTTCTGGTAGCTAATGATACAGAGGGAGGTGGAAGCTCAGGCTTGTATAACTTTAAGCCCGGATTTACAGCCTTGATCCCTTTGACTGGACATCCTTTCAAGCAGCTCTATCTTTCCTAAAACGACTGTTTATTAAAAGATGAAAGGGAATCACGTTGCCTTTGAAATGCCACTGAAGCGAGGGGCCAGGAGCATCCAGGCCAAGTGTACTTGTCTTTCAATATGAGGTCCCCAGGAACTGATTCCCTGGAGGGAAGTGGAGAGAATAGACTCCAAGGATAAAACAACCGTGGCAGAAGTGCTCACCTAGGAAAGCTGAGAGATTATGGAGTCAGAGAGAAAGAAGAAAGAGGGGAAGAGAGAGGAAGAGAAGGAGGAGAGGAGGAAGAGGAGGAAGAGGAGGAAGAGAGGGGTGGGTGTGAGAGAGATTTAAGATGAGGGATTTAATTGGCAGATTCTAGAGAATTGATTTTGATGTGGGCCTCTCCTCTGGGACGGAGAGAAAGTGGGCATGCTCTGTTGGGAGACAGAACTGTAACTAAAGTTATTGGAGAGGAAGAGCGCACAGATCCTGAGTGTGTGCGTGCGTGCGTGCGTGTGTGTGTGTGTGTGTGTGTGTGTAATTTACTTTGTCACTCATCTTAATATTTTTTCCTTTAGTCTTATTTGTGTATTCACATCCTATATGTTGTTAAAATCTTATTGTACGTTCTGTGGACTATATTCTTTTTAATCTTATAGAAATTATTTCTAATCACCATTTAAAACAATCCCATGATATGTTCTATTATATATGTGATGGTAGCCACATATATAACCTAGACTGTCAAATTGATAGGGTTTAGAGTTACTTTGAAAAATATGCTTCTGGGAATTTAGTGTAGGTTATCCTACCTCAACTAAACGTGGCTGGCACCCTTCTATGAACTGGAGTCTTGGACCGAATAACAATCAGAAAGGAAGCTGAGTAGCAACATTCATCTCTCTATTTCCTGGGTGTGGTTAAAATGTGCCGGGCTGCTTTGAGCTGCTTCCAGCCGCCATGATTGCCCTGCCTTAATGTGCTGTACTGCAAGCTGTGAGGTAAGATAAACCCTTCTTCCAGTGAGCGGCCTTTGTCAAGTATCCTGTCACAGCGATATAAGTAACTTATACTATATGAATATATAACGTACACATCAATCATGTCTTTGTCTAATCCTTACACATGTCTGTGATAATCAACCTATGTGCATATATTTTTATTATTTCTGTAAGATTCACACGACAGAAATAAAATTAGTAAGTATTATAAAGACTATTGCTATGGTTTCCTGAACAGATTTCTTCAATGGTCATTGGTTTAGTGTGATGCATCCCAGACTGGCCTCCAACTCATTATGCTGTTGAGGATGAATTTGAACTTTTTGATTCTCCTGTCTCCATGACCTGAGGGCAGGGATTATAGGATTATTATGTCCAGTTTATGCTATACGAGGAACTGAAACCAGGGCTTTGTGCATGCTGGGCAAGAATTCTACCAGCTGACTAGGAATGAGCTTTGAAGACAGAAAGGATTAAATTTATATTCCTACCCTGCCATTTCCTACCTGTCTTATTTTAAGCCTCTAACCAGGACTTACTCAAGTGTAAGGTGGGTAATTACAACGCCTTGAAAGATTGCTGTATGGATTAAGTAGGAGAATGCAGGGGAAGCTTAGCCCATGACTGGGCCCATAACAGATATATAGAATACTTCATATACCTTAGCATGTTGTCAGAGTAGCCTCTCCCCTGGTGCGAGAATGGCAAGCAGACCCAGATCCCTAGATACAGGTGCAATCAGACAGTTACATTACATTGTCCTTTCCTGCCCTGGCTTCTCTAATCCCCTGCTGGGGCCACTCCTATGAGTGCGGTGTAGAAGTGTGGGAGATATAATCCCTTGTTGTGTGACAATATTCCTGTGGAGACATGAGCAAACACCTACTCACCCCTGACAGGAAACACAGCAAATCAAAGTATGGATACTATCAAAGTCCAACTTGGTGAACCAATGAGTTTTATTTGGGTTACAAGAATATGGGTAAGGAATTACTTACAAGAGCAGAAATGATTCACAGAGAGCTGTGTCACCAAAGCTCACTTCAGCACAGGTGATAGCTCATAAAACTTGGAAACCTGGAGTACTCTGCACAGCCTGCAGGCAGCTCAAGAGACTGGAGCATGTCCTTTCCAAGCTGTTCAGTAGGTCTGAGCCTCTCACAGGCAGCTCCACGGGTCTCTGCTACTTCCAGGTGATGAGGCTCCTCTGTGAGTGACTTGGAACAGTTCTTACAGCTCATTCTTGCTTGGGGGAGGGAGTGAATCTGGTCAGTTTCATGGACTTCCTGAAGCTGTTTTAAGCTGTTTTGAGTTGTTTACAGTCTTAAGGAGCTTCCCTGCAGGATGGAATGTTTCACTTCCCTGTAAACATCCTGTCTTAAAGTATCCTGTTGTTTCACATGCTCCTTCCCCGATGTTATAGGAACTTATGACATATTCCAAGATGGAAGACTTTCACCTCTGGAAACTGCTACATGATATCCCTATTAGGGCAGCCCTTGACCAGCACCGATATCTAACTGAATGAGTCCTGTCCCGTTTATTTGCAGAATGAGTAGCTCAGAGAAGCTTTTATAAAAGGAGGGGCTGGGGATGCAGTGAGCAGTGGACCATACCAGAGATCAGAACTATAGGCCAGTTCAGTGTCCTGCTTCCCAGCTCCACACTCTTACTTCTTGTGTCCAACTCCTTCCAAACCTATCACCAGCTGTGACATTTTGTTTAAGGTTTTGCTTCTGAGGTAACCTGGGCTAAAATAGGAGGCCTCATACTCTGACTTCACCAAATAAAGGTATCTTCCTTTTTTCCCAGAAAAGTACTAAAAAATTTATGGCCGTTAAGTAAATATTGCTGAGACCTGTCTTTTTGCAGAAGATAGATATTTTAATAAGGGAAGAGAATAAATGACAGTTTCAAAGGCAAAGGGAACAGCTGGCTTATTTCTCTCCTTTGAGAGCTTAAGAAGCTGGTTTTGTTCTCACTCAGGCAACCTCGGCTTCTTCCCCGCCTTACCTTAGGCTTCCCATGGGCTTGGTTCATTTCCTGAGTGACTGACTAGACAGGCCTATAATTTCCCTTCTCTTTACCCTCCCATCTGTGATGTCCTCATAAAGGATAAATAACGTTACTACCCTCCAGGGCTTGGCTTCTATCAATGGGTCTTACTTTCCAGAAGGTGAATGGTCTCTTTGTGGACCCAGGGTCCCCATATTTCAGGCCAATTCTATTCCCCAGGACATTTTGGTCTACTTTTTCTCACTGTGCTGCATGTAAGCCCACAGTTCTTAGAAACATCATCAGCAGGAAATGTGTTAGAAACTCATATTTGTGAGTCCAGGTCAGATCCAGTCAGTCAGAAACAAGATGTGACCTAGTGACCTGCGATCTAAGTCAATCAGGTGCAACGGCTGATATCTGGAAGGCTCTCAGCCTAATGCTTCAAGAATTTCCTGCTCATCCCTCAACAGCCAATTTGGTCATCACCTCTTTCACAGAGACTCCTCTGCCACCATTAGACAACATTTACTTCTCCTGGGCGAACCATTCCTACCCACCTCTTCCATGGTGAAGTGTAATGTGTAGTTTCAGAATTATTGCAATTTACCTGTCCATCTTCCTGACTAGGCTGTGAAATTCTTAGGTGAATAGCAACTGTCTGAAAGGTTTTAACCTCCTCTCTCTCTCTCTCTCTCTCTCTCTCTCTCTCTCTCTCTCACACACACACACACACACACACTACACTTTTTTGTAAGGAACAAGACCACAGAACAGAATAGGAACCACCATGCAAAGCTTGGTGGGTGTTTTCATTAACTGGGTCTCTCTTTATTCTTGTCCTTCATGTCAAAGAAAACAGTCCACCCTTAGTGCTCAAAAAGAGGACCTTCTGTTGTCAGAAAACAGTTTCTGGAATTACAGATATGTTATTCTCTCTCTCTCTCTCTCTCTCTCTCTCTCTCTCTCTCTCTCTCTCTGCCTGTCTCTCTGCTGAGGATTGAACTCATAGCTTTGTACCTGACCACTTTTATTTGATATAGATCTAGTCCACAACAACCTTAAATTCATGATCCTCCTGTCTCCATCCTTTGGTGCTGAGATCATTATTATTCATTGAAATGTAGTTGGAGTTTATTAATGAAAGGTCTTACTACGGTGAAAAGAGATGCTTAAGAGAAGGCTCCTGGAGTAGGTTTGGCTTTCTAGGGGATGACCAGCCAGCTCTGACTCTCTTTTTAATGCACTGTTTGTAGCTGTGGTCAATCGTCTTTTCCTTTCAATTTGAAAGATTCAGATAGCATGAAATAATAGCCTCTGCATTAGCATGTATGTATTTCTGGGATAAAGTACCATATAGGCCATTTAAGGAAGGAAGGAAGGAAGGAAGGAAGGAAGGAAGGAAGGAAGGAAGG
>NW_021604766.1:516683-546753 GCF_004785775.1 Grammomys surdaster
AGGAAGGAAGGAAGGAAGGAAGGAAGGAAGGAAGGAAGGAAGGAAGGTTTATTTTGGATTACAGTACTAGGGAACACAGTCCAGCATGGCAGGGGAGATATGCAGCAGGAACAGGAGATGGGTGCTCATAATGTATCCACGGTGTGCTGCTTAGTTTTCAGCAACTTGACAAACTAGAGTCACTTTGGTAGAGGGAGTCTCAACTGAGAAAATGTTTCCATCAGATTGGTCTATGGGCATGCTTGTGGAACAATTTTAAAACTGCTAATCCATGTATTAGGGCCTGGCCTGCTGTGGAAGGTGCCTTCCATAGAGGGACAGATCCGCTGGGCTGTATAAGAAAAGTAGCTGAGCCAGTAAATAGCACTCCTCCATGGACTGTAGTTCAGTTCGTGCCGCCAAGTTCCTGCCTTGAATTCCTGCCCTGAGTTTCTGGAGTGTTTTCTAGAAGTGTAAGATAAAACAAAATCTTTCTTCTTCAAGTTGCTTTTGGTTGGCATTTTATCACAGCAGTACAAGGCAGACCACAGTTAGAAAGCAGAAAGCAATGAGTGTGGTGCTCTGCTCGTTTTATTTTTAGTATTGATTTCTGGAGTGTGTACATGTGCCAGTGTAGGTATGTGAGAAAGTGTGTGTGCATGTGTGTGTATGTGTGTGCCTGCATGTTTGAAGGCCAAAGGTCAATTCTGGGTGTTGTTCCTAGATAGATTTAGTTTTTGAGATGAATTCCCTCACTTAACCTGAAGCTACAAATTCATCAAAGATGAGCATAAGGGATCTGTCTGTCTCTGCCAGCTCCAGTGCTGGGCTCCAGCACACACACTATGCCTGGTTTTTTATGTGTCTTCTTCATTTTATAGTTTGAAATGAAATGTCCTGTTGGGGGCTTGTCCTGTGCACTGTGTACAGATGCTGATTTCTATCCTCAGACGTCTGTCTATAGTGGGGATGAATGATCAAGCATCTCTGGTCTTAATGTTATATAAAAATTGTTTTCCATCATCTCTGATTGATCAATACAGAACTGATTCAGCCTATGACTGGGGAGAGGAGATAGGAAGGATGGACTTCCAACTCCAGCCAGGGGTCTCAGGTAGCAAGAGGAGTAAGAGAAGGGCTATGAGGAGGAGAGAGGTGGTCATGAGTCAGAAGGTCCAGGAGAAGTCATAATGAGCAGGTTGCCAAGGGATTCACCATGAGGACACTTATGGAGTTGAACAAGTCATGGAGATATGCAGTTTGAAGGTAAAGGACCATGTGGCCAGGAAATAGTAGCTTAGAGGGTTAGAATAGATGAATAGCTGCCCAGTCATAGTGCTTACAGCTTGCTAATAAACTTAATAGGTCTTTATGTCAATTAACATGGGATCTGGAATGTGAACCATCCTCTAGAGCACACCTCCAGTGACCCACTCTCTCCACCTAGACTCACTCCACTCCTTAATATCACAATAAATTATACATTTGTTATTAGAATAATCCGCTGATGCAGTTGGGGACACTGTGACCCAACCACTTCCCAGAGGTATCTACCACTAAACACTGTTTCATTGGGACCATGCCTGCAACATATGGGCCTTTAGGGGACATTGTAGTAGTATTTTCTCTCTTCTTTTCTTGGCTTCCTGACCATCTCAAAGCAAGCAACTTTGCTGTGCCAAACACTTGTTACAGTCATTGGGACCAAGTGACCAAGGACAGAAGCCTCAGAAACCATGAGCCAAAACCAGCATTCCCTCCCTTAAGCTGAATTCTCACAGGTATTTTGCTCATAGCAACTAAAAGCTAACTAACACAGTCTCCATAGCTGGAAAGAGGTTGCATCGTTGTGTTCAGTATTTATAACCAGGAAAGAGGGTGCTTGTGTCCATTGGAAACAGAGAGAAGTTGTAAGTATGCCACTTCAGGTTCATTATATTTTCCTTATGTAGCTATTTCAAGTGGCCAGAAAAATGCCTAGTATATAATACATCCCTAAACAAATTATGACCAAACTTTTACAATTGTATATTCTAGCACTTATGTGCAATATAATATAGAAATATTTACTTTTCCCTCTGCAGTTTGGGCTGAACCCTAGCTTTTCTTGAAAAGTCTTAAATTGAAAATAAGCAAGAAGCCTTAAGCTACATTGCAGTTTTGTCTAGGCCAGAGCTTCCCTCTAAATCATGTGAGGAAGCAGCAGATGGCAAAGTTACAACCTTTGTATTTCTGAGACTTACAGAGCAATGATCAACTACAGTCATGGCTGTCCTGTAAGCCAGATTGATGCTTTTATTGTGGTCAGATGGACTTCTCACTTGTTCTGTCTTTTTGTTAATTGTGACAAAAATCACTATCATTACACATATTGAACAATAAATCTTTGGCCAATATCCTTTGGATATAATTTGAGTAACTGAACACTGTCTTTTGAGTATCACTTTAAGGACCAAAAAGGAAAGAAATAGATGGCTCTGACAAATCCAGGGCATCTCTGAATGAGTGTGAATTAGATTATAATGGACTGTGATGAGAGGCTAGAACATGGTGAGATGCTTTGTATTCCGTAGAGCTCATCTGGGTCCTGGCAGTTAAGAATTCTGGGACACTCATCTTCTTCAGCAAAACTCTTAATTTATTCCCATAATAGTCCGATTAAGGGTGTCTGTAGAGTGATGTGATTACTAGCTCAGCTTCTTCTGGCTGATGTTAGAGATCCCATGAGCCACATATTCAATTATTGTGCCATGCTGTCTGACTGTGGGACCTTCGAGGTGCACCAGGAATGTGAATGGATGCCCCTCTGGTGTAAGGTATCTCAGACTGATAGAGAAGCCTGACTTTTGTCAGGCATTAGAATCAGGAAGATGAGAGTTTTCTCTGTTACAGGTTTTTTTTTTTTGCTTCTACTTCCAGTATGCTGTAATTAGAAGACCAGACAGAGGATGGGGACATGAACAATGGCTCGGCCCAGCAGTAGCACAACACTTCATTCATCACTGCTGAAGGGCAAGTGCTAACCCTCAAAACAGTCACAGGAGAGGGAAGAGATGGGAAATGGTGATTTAACACTTAGCTGGGAAGGGGATCTCTATGGTAGAAGATTCTACATTGTCTGGATTTTAAGAAACATACTGACATTTTTAATTGGGCAATTATGTGGACTGATTAATCACGTTATCAATGTAGATATTTTTTAGGCAAGCATTTGATACAATTACATGTGCTCCCTGTTCATCAAGGAACATTTATAGGACCAACATTGAATGGAAGCTAAGCTCGGATGTGCCATCACAGCGATCGGCTTTCCCTTTGTTTCATAGGCCTTGAACTGTTCTTTAATGGCAACACAATTGCATCAGAGCTAGATTAGTCCGGATTAAATACAAAGTCTTCACAGCAAAAAGGACAAGGAGAATAAGTGAACAATACAGTCAGAGGAAGGGAAAGAAAGGAGGATTTAGTTCCAAGGAGCAAGGAGGGATGTGAATGTAAGAAGGGGAGAGCAAGGCAGAGGTCATGTCAGATTGTCTGGATTAACACTCCAGGGCAGGTGAGGGGGAAGAGGTAGGAAGGACAGCTGTGACTAGGGGTCTACCAGATGGCCTCAAATAGATCCCAAGTCCATAAGTGGAGCGTCTACTTTTTTGTGAGATATAATAGCTTCCAGAGAGCATAAAGGAGGGAAGATTTATTTCAGTTCATGTTTTCAGAGTGTTCAGTTCATCATGGTGGGGGAGTATGGTGAAAAGAAACATTTACATCATGCAATTTGGAACCTGAGAAAATAGGAGATATAGGTTAAGATACAGCTTCCTGGGACCTATTCTCAGTGCCCTGACTAGGCCTCACCTCGGACCTTATACCACCTCCCAATAATACTATCATATAATGAATATATTGAATGGTGAACTGTTCATTTGGTCAGAACTTTATGGATGAGCAGTGTCTGGAAAGGGCATCACAGTTACAGAAACCCAGCAAGGTGTCTTGCCACTCCTATAACATCTCTCAATGTCGTCAGGTTGGAGGTCAAGTGTAACCATCACAGTGAGTAGCAGAATCCGGTCCAGGTATAACCTTCTTAAAATCTAAGGCTGCTGCTGTTCTACCTGCCCCTGCCACACTGAGCCTGGGGCTGGCTGAGTCTTGAAATAAAGCCACAGTGAGCTAGCTTGAACATGCTGTTTCTCAGGCATCCCTTGACAGAATCTTGTTGGGAGAGAATTACAACTGAATGGGAAACAAATTCCCTCTGGCAAGGAACTTGGCTTAGAAATGCTCATTTGGGAAGCTTTTTTTTTATCCTTTTTTTTTTCTGTTTAAATAAACTCACTGCTATAAAAATCACTGCTTGTGAGTATTAGAAAAGACCAAGTAAATAAATGAACCTTTACATGTTTGGCACAAGCAGAACTGCCCTAGAGGTTCTTCAGGGGGAGAAGGGAAGCAGACTTGTCATTTCCTGCATAGAGAGGGTTAATTGTTTCACCGATTCAGATAGAAGCATATCTTTATTTAGAAGTAGTTGTTACAGAGTTCTTGTCAAGGTTGTCCCTTGTATTGGGCCCACGAAACATCACAAACATTAAGAGCAAATAGTACCATTGATTCTATTTATTCTCTGAATATAACGATGAAAAAAGAAACATACATCTTGATGAGGGGCGATTGCGCTCTGATTTGTAGTTAATCCTGCTCTTCTGCAGGGCCAGGAGAGTTCATAAAACACTAACATTGGATGAGGGGTCTTGACTAGTGGTGAAGAGAAAATAAAAAGAAATGAAACAACTTCATAATTTGGTTCAAGAGCAGGGGGAACAAAGCTCATCATAAGATAACAATACTCTCCTGTCTTGGCTAATCTAAGTGATCTCATAGCTTTGGCCTGATCACTCTTCTTAATTTATAGACAAGATTTATTCAGATACCCAAGCTAGATATGTCTCTGATCTCACTAATCCATGTATCAAATCCATGGCAAAACTCTGATTCCTTGAATCCTTCTCAAGTCACCCAATGCAAATTATATAATTAATTCTTTATTGTCCTTCTTTACTGAAATGCTCTGTGGTTTTCCATGATGCTTATTTTCTGTTACGGTCATGAACACTTAACACGGCTGGCTAATTGATAAGTGTATTGCTGGATGAGAGAGAATGTTGGTGTTGTCTATTCATTGGCTTCTTAGCAGCTAATCTTCCAAGCCTATCTTTCTTGCAAAGAGAACCATAGTGTTATGGTCAGGTCTTGATCTCCAGGAAGCCTGGGCTCTCTCCTAATCCTGGAGAATTTGTGATTTTTTTTTTAAAAATTTATTCTTATAAATGTTAGATCTAGGATGGACATGAGGACTTAGTCTGTTTAGTGTGATCTGAACATTGATTGACTGTTTTCTGTTTAGCCAGAAGTGTGTATTCGAATGACTATGTTCATATTTAGTCATGGGAAAGCCCTCTCTTTTGGAAGATTTAAAACATTTCACTTGTGGCAGAGAATAAAACTGAAGAAATTTGAAATACATTCCTATTCACTTACTTCATCAGGCCCACATAAGGATATTAAACATAAAATAGTATTTAAGATCCAGATTCTTATTACTTAATAATTTGTATCATTTTTCAAGGATTATTTATTTTTAACATGTTCTGTTTCATTGAACACATTCAAAGCAATACCTTTTTTTTCTTTCTTTCCTTTTATTCTCCCCCATCTTCTTTTCCTATTCCCTCCTCATTCAGTAGTTTGCCATCATTATTTAAAGTTTTATTAATTCTCTTTTTGTATGAATTGTAATTTGGGGTCACAATGTTCTCTCCTCAAAGTTCAGTGAATGTCTCTTCTTTGCTTTCCTTCCCTCTAGAAATTACAGGGTTCTTAGTTCAGTGAGGGGTTGGGCAGGTGAATGGGAATACTGTCCCATGCAGCTTACCCTAACTTCAGATTCCTCTTCATTTGTGCATTCCGTGTTGCCAACAAATGATGGAGTTTGCTAAAAGGCTTTTCCTTCCTACTTCTTAACATTGTCTGCCAACGAGGTGCCTGAAAAGAAGTTACTACCAGCTCACATTTGCACTGTAGCCAGAGAGCTTCCTCTCTCTAAGAAGTTTTACATATGCCAACAGACTCTGCAGCTACAGACAGGAGGGCAGAATGCCAATGGCTGTAAAAGACTGCAGGGGAAGCATCAGTTCCATTGTGTTGTTAGATCCCTGGCCATGTTAAGGCAGCGCTGCTTAAACCAATGGAGCAGGTCATACTGTGTCAAATGGTTTCGCGTGGCTCTGTAAACACAGGCACAGGTATTATCATCTGAGTCAACTCTAGGACACAGTTGAAGTCTGATACAAAAGTACAGAGATAGGTACAGGATTTGTCAGCCCAGGAGGAAAGGAGACCTCGATAGGAACCATCAGAAACTTGGCTGTTTTACATAGCTCATTTTGAGAAAGTCATATTTAGCACAAAAGTAATTATAGCATAAGTAACACTTCCTTCCCACAGCTTCCAAACTTTTAAAATACTCTTGTCAGTCTTCAGGAACACTATAATCATTTCTTCAGGGAACAGGGATGTGTAAGGTGGCCCCAGACACTGACATGAATTTTAATCTCAAAAAGCTTGTCATTCTGAGGGTGACATATTTGAAGACAGCCATGGCAGCAGCTCTGATAATGCTAGACATGGGGGCTGTGACAAACTGGGCCATAAAAAATGTTGGGAAAGTGTCACCAGTCAAAACCCGTATGGGATGGAGCTAACCCATCAGCACCATAGAACCCAGGTTACAGAAAGGTTCAGATGGGAAGGCCAGTCAGAGTCTGATGCAAGTACCACGAGGAGGGCAGTCGACAGTTCCATACTAAAGCCACTAGAGAGTGATTGGCCTTGTGTCAGAGCCTTCCTCACAGCCTAGGTCACTTGTCTTCCACAAACCCACAGGTAAGTTTAGATCCTAATACCATCCCAGAATAGGTGCTGTGGATAGCACCACCTTTAAAGAGACATCTGTGTCACAAACAAAGCAACCAGAGGGCCAGTGGCATTTGTTGACATATTTGTCCACAATGAGCAAATGACTTGAAGCAAGCTGCTAGGATCTACAGGGCTTGGAAGAAGTGACTTCAGGTTTATCCCAGAAAGTCACTGCCTCCTTTCCTTCACCTGGATCCATGTTTACATCAATGCTCGTGTTCATCTCAGATGCCCAGTGAAGCTACGACACACCACTGAATCCAATGCTATAATTATTCATCCACTCAATGGCTCCTTCATGCCGTTACCGTTCTGTAAACCTTCTCCCATACAGAATGAATTGAGGGATATGGCATAGATTACCATGGGGTAGAAATGTAGCTTTGCTATGGCAACTCACAGGCTTGTTATCATTTTGTCAGAGGAAGGTTATAGAGAAGTCTGTTTTACCAGCCATAGTGCGATGTGATTGTGATATTTACCTGACTTCTGGTAACTTGATTATTCTTTGGCATCTCTGACAGTCTCTTCTTTCAGGTCTCTCGGGGGAAGGAAGTGTCCCTCTCTGGAGCTCACTTTACCTGCTCAAAGTTTATCAAGTCTGTTATCTCTTTAACCATAGCCTAGAAAGAGCCAGTGGCAGAGAATGCAGAAACAGCATTCCTCTTTTGGATCACTGAGAGACAATTTTGGTTCATCCCAGTATTCTTGCAACCCATTTCTTTTTAATTAAAGGGCCTTTAAAGTTTTTTTTTTTAAACAAAACCCAAGATTTAAGCTTCATTTCTTCTTCGATTTTCCTTTTTATCTTGGGACAAAGAGGCAGATGGTAAGGGTACAGAAAACTGCACATTCCCCTGAGCTATGGATGGGACTCCATAGGGGAAGCTTATTAAGACACAACAGTGCTGTAGTACCATGATGGAAGAGAAGTTTGTCCCAACTGTACAGGAATAGAAAGGATTGGTCAAGGTCACAAACCATTAAGAACTGAATCTGCTTTATGAAAGATGAGTGAATGGACGAGGAAGAGTAAACTCCAGAATAATGCCAAAGAGCGGATGGGAGACGGCCCGAAAAGTCATAATTTTGTCATCTCAGATCATTTGACATTCTCTGCCTCTTTGTCATGATGAGCACTGCCAACCCAATGGATTCCAGAAATAAGAGCTTGTAATTGAAGCTACCATCTGCCATGCAGAACTTGACATAGGCCGGAAGGCTCCTCCATCCTACTGATGGAGGACAGCCACCAATAACTCTCGGGTGGAGCTGTACATTGTCATACCAATGAAGTCCTTCTGGCTACATTTCTTCATTTTGACTCCTCACCTCACCCCAGTTAAACTGAGCCAGCCATTTCAAAGATGCTAGCTGGGATATAGGCTTGCCTCAGGGACACTCACTGTACCAGAGCTACAACTATAGCACGTGGACTTGCTACATCTCTGTCTTTAGGGAGAATGCCAAGACAGATGCCACAGTGAAGCCGTGATATGGATCCATGAGGAGTCCACCGAGGGTCAATAGTAACTGCAGCAATCGAGCACTTAGCAGCTGTAAGCTTCCTCTCAAGTAGTGGTGTTTAAATTAAGAGAATTGTTGAACAGTTTTCAAGATGTAAACAGGACCAGGGTTCAAAATGCTATGATAAATAACATACACAGCAGGATGAGATAATACAGCAAGCCCAGCCAGGGAGTTCCTGCTATCTGGGCTTCACTTCTGGAAGGTGCAGAGGACAATGGGCATAACTTCATTCCAGGGAATGAATCAGAAGAGTATAAAGCGATGAGTCCCATAGGGGCCAGTCCAGCATGCCATTCTGCCTACTGCGCCAGGGTTGTCTTAGCTCTCTATCTGTTGCTCTGTGTCCACAGGCCACGTGAGGTAGCAGAGCACATGGCACTCAGTATCCCTCTTGTCTTTCTGGTTTTTTGACATCTCAGTTGAGAAAAAAGTTTTATGTTAATCTCATATTTTTTCCCTTTGAATGTATATTTTAAAAATAATCTTAATCTTAAAAAAATATTTTAAAAGCTGTCTTGAAAATTCTGTCAGTTTGCTTCCTGAATAAATTATAGTCAGTTAAACTGTTGATGAAACTTCCTAGAAAAGAAAAAAAAAATGCCGTTCCCCTACTGCATAAGAGTCTAGTCCTCATCAATTGTCAGCATTGTAAACTTCAGCCATCCTAATGGAAAGACAGTGGTATATCCCTGTGTTTCTGGCTTGGATCGTTTTGATGACAGATACTGCTTAGTGTTTTCTCATATGCTCCTTTCCCTTAGATATAAATGGTGCAGGATGGTTCAGCTGAAAGATTTTTTTTTTTTAAAATTCTACCATGGTAGGAAAGTGTTGCATGAATTTCAACACCAATAAGCTCATATATAAAATATACAACCCAGTTATTATAATTATAAGTTATGTGCCTAGATTGGGCAGATCTAGCACTGTACTAACTTATTTCCCAGCTACTTTGTGACTTGCAGTTTCTCCTGGCCATGTGATTCCATCTTGGCTTCCTCTTCCTCTTCTTCCATCCTCTTTCTCCTCCTTTTCCCTCCCCTCTCTCTTCTCTCCATAGTCTCTTGTCCCACCTTTCCCCTCCACTGCCCAATCACAGGCTTTATCAACCAGTTAGAATGGGGAGAGAGGCTATGAACCCATATGAAATTACCTGAATACATGTGATTAACTGCTTATCGGGGCAACTCCTCTTGAGGAAGCAGAATTAACATTAGAATACAAACACCATCAGGACGACCCACAACAGGAAAGCGATACACATTCAGTAGGTATTATACTTTGATATTTGTATTTTTATTTCCAAGAATAGTCATAAGTGGAGCAATGATTTCTTGACATGTCAAATGGTGGCAATACAACCCAGTTTCCAAAGAGCTGCTCCATTGTCTGTGTGAATAACAGATGTTGTATTTAGCACTGTGTCACTAAATCATGTTCAGTGGGTTGGGTGTATTGAATGGATTTCAATATGGCTTTGTCAATTTGCAATAGGTCTTATTAGAATTTAATCTTACCATAAACTGAGGGGCATCTGTACTTTCTCTTGTAAAATACACTTTTAACTCTTCATATGTGTTTGTCTTTTTTTTTCTTGTTTATCTAGGTAGCTTGTCTTTGGGATCCCATCACTCTTCCTCTTGAGTGCTGGTATTACAGACAGCACCTGCACAGTTCTTCTGGGTTCTTGGGGGCTCAGCTCCAGTCCTCTCCCTTACATGGTGAGCATGTTGTCCATCACACCATCTCTCTAGCCCTTATTCTTGTTTTCTTTTTTCTTTTTTTTTGGTTTATTTATTTTTATTTATTTATTTTTAAATCAAATCGTAATTTTTACTTATTCACACAGGGGTTATAAACACAAAAAGCCTGGATGTGGGGAAGGGGATGACACTGGAGAGTGAGTGTTCAGGGGGAGTACAGATATATTTCAGAACAGGGTACCAGCTGGGTGAAGATTCAGGGGATAGGTCACTATGATTCTGCCTATGATTCACTTGTCCTTATCTAAGTTGGTATTATCTGCCAAGGCTACCTATTTACAAGGTCTATGACTACTCAGGCTGGTAAATTTCCATAAAAGCTGCCTGTTTACAATAGCTTATAGCCATCTGTTTCAATGTTCTTCCATAGAGACCCAAGACTTGGTGTTAGTATACATGTATGACAGGTCTATTGCTGATTTTAGGCCTATTGCTGATTTTAGGCCTTCAGTGTATAAGCAGGGCTGCCTCTGACATCTCCTCCCTTCTCTAAGTCTAGAAGGGCTGTGGCAATTCTAATCTTGTGAAGGTGGGGATAGAGGCCTGACCTCCAGTAATTGAAGGGGACCTTGTAATTCTATCCCTTATTCTTGTTTTAAGAGTTATTTTTATATTTGAATATAGTCTTTTAGCAGATAACTGCTTTATTCCAAAGATGTGACACTGGAAATTATTACCAAATAGAAGTCTAATTTAACGTCATATTTCTGCCAAACAGCCCATTTCCTTGTCCTTGGCCCAGTGGGCTTCAGGCAGGAATCTGACATTAGGCTAGAACAAAAGAAGTAATTTCAGGCAGGAATCTAAATCTTAGGCTAGAAAAAGGAAGTAGGCTTCAGACATGAAAATGACTTTGGGCTAGGACAGGGAAGTAGACTCAGATATTTTGGTCATCCTGATATGCCCTTAGAAATAGTGATCATGGGAGTGTTCACGTAATTGGGTTTAATGCCTTGCTTTTTCTTTGACTAATTTGTGTTTATTGTCTTGCTTGTTCCTTGACTATTTGCATCTATTCTGTTGCTAGTTCCTCAACCTAGAACTGACCTTAATACTTGCATGTAATTAAAATGGTATAAAAGCAAAAAGGAGGAGGGGGGATGGGATAAGGGTTTTCTAGGGAGGGGAAATGGGGGAAGGGGATGACATCTAAAATGTAAATAAATAAAATATCCAATAAAAGTCTAATTTAAGCCTTTCATCTATGATATACATCTAAATAAAAGTTTCTAGTGTCATATCAGATGAAGGCAATTACATTTATTACCCCCCCTTTTTTTATTGTTGGTGCATTCTTTGCCACTGTGAGCAAGTCATTATGGGCATTTCAATTTTCATGTTGTGATTTTTCAGTTTTGCTAAAACTACAGTGTTCTTGTAGGTGGTACACTATGCTGTAGGCCACTCTAATGTGCATATATACCACTATAACATGCCAAAACCTACACAATACCTGACATGTTTACCATATGTGTATTTAGTTTTTCTTGCTGCTCTGGCATGTTTAATACAACATAGCTGCTTGAAAAAGCACAACTGAAAGGTCTTCCAATGTCTGTGATGTCTACTGGGTGGCAGATGAAGTGTGTGTGGGGCTCCAGTTCTTGTGGAAGTCTGAGAATTATTTCCCAGGGTTTTTTTTTTTTTTTTAAATCTTCGTGTTTTTTGGCTGTGGCTCCATTCCTCTATCTCCAGCAACATTAGGCTAACCTGTCTCAGGTTGTCACATCTCTGGTTGTCTTTCCTCTGTCTCCCTTCTTTGCTTTGTGATCTTTGTGATTGTGTTGGATCCATCTGAGTAATCCAGGATACACTCCTGTGTTAACTTGAGTTGATTAAACTCTCTTTGTAACTTTATTTCCTCTTTGCTGTATGCTCAAAATTTCTAGGAAATGAGATGTGGACATCTTTGGGGAACATTATTACTTTGTATGTGCACATGTGGAAGAGGATTTTATGTGTCCTGCACTATTATTTTTAATGTGAGTCCCTTAAGGCAGGATCTCTCATTGAATCTGGAGCTAGTGGTGGTCCTCAGGCCCCAGGAATCCACCTGTCTCCACCCTCCATAATGCTGGAGTTACAGGTGTGAACAGACATGCTTGACTTTTTATGTGGGTGCTAGGATCTGAACCAAGGCCCTCATGTTTGTGTAGCAAGTGCTTTTATCCACTGAACTATCTCCCCAACTTTAGGGAATGTTGTCTGTCAACTATGGTATATGTCACTAATTCTTTTTTATTTTTAATAATTTATTTATTTTTTTCAAATCGTAATTCATTCACACAGGGGTTATAAACACAGAAAGGCAGGGCATGGGGAAGGGGATGACACTGGAGTGTGGGTGTTCAGGGGGAATACAGATATCTTTCAGAACAGGGTATCGGCTGGGTGAAGGTTCAGGAGACAGGTCACTATGATTCTGCCTATAATTCACTTGTCCTTATCTAAGTTGGTATTGTCTGCCAAGGCTACCTATTTACAAGGTCTATGACTACTCAGGCTGGTAAATTTCCACGAAATCTGCCTGTTTACAATAGCTTATAGCCATCTGTTTCAATGTTTTCCTACAGAGACCCAAGACTTGGTGTTAGTATACATGTATGACAGGTCTATTGCTGATTTTAGGCCTATGGCTGATTTTAGGCCTTCAGTGTGTAAGCAGGGCTGCCTCTGACATCTCCCTTCTCTAAGTATAGAAGGGTTGTGGTGATTCTAATCTTGTGAAGGTGGGGATAGAGGCCTGACCTCCAGTAATTGAAGGGGACCTTGTAATGGCTCTGGTCCCCCTGTTGTTGTCCAGTGAGGCATGAGGGCCATACCCGTCCTTATGTCTTTTTTCTGGAGAGGGGATACTTTTGACATCAACCCCTATGCAGTCAGGCTTGTCCCTCATGGAACCCAGAGATATTTTTAACTTTTATTTATATTCCCTTGCAGTGCTTAGCCTCGCAGCCTAAGCAAGAATTCAGATCGACTGTCAGAGGGGGTTCTGGGTGGCCCCTCTCTGCTTTGCCTAGGGGTGGAAGTCCTCTCTTTTAGATTGGGTGGAGATGGGTTTTGGGAACACCCTGTATAAAGTAACAACTTCATCTTGAGTCTCGTGGTCCTCCATAGCTAACTTATGATAATGTATCTGAATAAGTTTTGCTACCAAATTATTTATCTGTTGTTTCATAGAGTTAGTCAGCCTATTTGAGACCCAGGGACCAGCAGAAATAAGCAAAAAGAACCCAAATAAAGGTCCCAAGATGGGAGGAAGTAGGGTTGACAACCATGGAGAGGCTGAAAACCAATTCTTACCAGCACTCATCTTTCTCTTTCTCTCTCTGACTTTTCTCATAGCCTTCTGTGATCTATTTTATGCTCTCTTTAACCCTCCCTGTCTTGTCTATGTGAAAGCAACATTCTTCTTTAAGGGCTGTACACAGTTAAGAGCTGTAAACAGCCTTTTCTATTGTAATAGAGTAAATCAAGTCCAATAAGGATCTTTGCGATTTTTGGAGGTCTCTTCAGACAATGAAACTAGGGATTTCTTCAGATTAGAGATGTCAATCTCTAGCTGTTTGATGTTCTTGTCAATGGCCCTTCAAAGGTCTGAGTAGTATAGGTTCAGAGGCCAGCATGTGGATTAGAACTTATAACAGCAGACATCACGGGTGATTCATTTTTACCTGGAAAGGAAAAAGAAGGGAATTCTCAGGGAGATTTCTCTTCCCTGGATGTAAATTGTTATTCATCTTATTTATGGTTGGGACTGGCTTTGTGAGGGTATCTATTTATTTCATTAATCTTTTTGGTAGCCGGTTAGCTGTGCCTTCTGTGGTATCAACCAGGCATATCAATCCTTGGCCCCATAAGGGAACTGGGTCTGGGCCATTCCCTTTAAGAATAAGAGGGTCCTTCCCCATATCTGTGGCATAGGTTTTATTGGTCTTGGTGAAGCCAGAGGCAGTCAGCAGCAGATTTGCCATGAGCTTTCAGTTTTAGAGAGTAAAAAGTGAACAAGGCATGATGGAGAATATTTCAGGGGTACTCCTTCTGGAGGGGATACTGTTCTCCCTCTTTTGTTTTTAAAGCCAATTTTTTCAGAGTTCTTGTAAAATCAGGGCAGAAGCGCCAACAGTCGCTCCTTCCACACTCAGAGAGTCATGGAGACACTATTTAAAGAAATATAAATTTATATTAATAATCTCTATTATCAAAGGACTGTTATAGCACAGCTGACAACTAATCAGACTATATAATATATCGATTAGTAATAGCTTCAACTTTTGTGAGATTACTTCTCTTTTGTCAATTAATTGTTGAGGGAAATTAGGATTTACATCTCTCTTGAGAATATTAAACAGAGACTTAAATTCTTTTGTGGAGAGCTTAAAATAAGATCTTAGCCAATTAGCATCTAGAAACTTTTGAAAATAATTTGAAATAAGTAAACTCTCTCTCTCTCTTTTTAACACCCTTTGTCTGTTTTTTTTTTTTATTGGATATTTTACGTATTTACTTTTCAATGTTATCTCCTCTCCCATTTGCCCCCAAAACCCTTTATCCCATAACCCCTCCTCCTATTTTTATGAGAGTGTGCTCCAAATATCCTCCCAGTCCCATCTTCCTGCTCTTGAATTCCTCAACACTAGGGGGTCCAAACTTTCGGGGACCATGGCACTCCACTTCCACTGATGTCTGACAAGGCCACCCTCAATTACCTATACAGGTAGAGACATGAGTCCCTCCCTTTGTGCTCTCAGGCTGGAGGTTTAGACTTTGGGATCTCTGGTTGAAACTTTTGATACTCCTTCTAGAAAGGACCAAAGTATCCACACTTTGGTCTTCCTTCTTCTTCTTGAGCTTCATGTGGTCTATGCATTGTATCTTAGGTATTGTGAGCTTTTGGGCTAATATCCACTTATCAGTGAGTGCATACCATGTATGTTCTTTTGAGATTGGGTCACCTCACTCAGGATGATATTTTCCAGCTCCATCCATTTGCCTAAGAATTTCATGAACTCATTGTTTTTAATAGCTGAGCAGTACTCCATTGTATAAATGTACCACATTTTCTGCATCCATTCTTCTGTCGAAGGGCATCTGGGTTCTTTCCAACTTCTGGCTATTATAAATAAGGCTGCTATGAACATAGTGGAGCATGTGTCCCTGTTGTATGTTGAAACATCTTTTGAGTATATGTTCAGGAGTGGTATAGCTGGGTCCTCAGGTAACACTATGTTCAATTTTCTGAGATACCGCCAGACTGCTTTCCATAGTGATTGTACCAGTTTACAATCCCACCAACAGTGGAGGAGTGTTCCTCGTTCTCCACATCCTCGCCAACATGTGCTGTCACCTGTGTTTTTGATCTTAGCCATTCTGACTGGTGTGAGGTGGAATCTCAGTGTTGTTTTCATTTGCATTTCCCTGATGACTAGGGATGCTGAACACTTCTTTAGGTGCTTCTCAACCATACGAGCTTCCTCAGTTGAGAATTCTTTGTTCAGCTCTGTGCTCTATTTTTTAATAGGGTTCTTTGATTGTCTAGAGTCTAATTTCTTCAGTTCTTTGTATACCTTGGATACTAGCCCTTTATCAGATGTAGGGTTGGTGAAGATCTTTTCCCAATCTGTTGGTTGCTGCTTTGTCCTATTGACTGTGTCCTTTGCTTTACAGAAGCTTTGCAGTTTTATGAGGTCCCATTTGTCAATTCTTGGTCTTAGAGCACAAGGTTTCTTTTATGAAATTGGGTGCTCTTGCATTTGGCACATAGATATTCAGAATTGAGAGTTCATGTTGGTTGACTTTTCCTTTGACAAGTATGAAATGTCCTTCCTTATCCTTTTTGATAGCTTTAAGGAGGCTGGTCTTCAATAATGACAGGGATGGGTTTTGCTGCTGGGGTTAGAGCTGAGGCCCAAGATCTGCTCAGTGCTCAGGTGGAGACCAGATGGAACCCATGCTCCGGGCCTGGAGTGAATTCCTGGGTCCCAGTGGGTCCCAGTTACTCCCTGTTTTTGGCAGGTGTTGCAGCCTCCTTGCCTAGGATACTGCTTGGGTTAGAGCTCCTGGGAGCCCCCCTTCCTCTGGGTTCTGTGAGATTGGATGCAGAGTTGTTTCCTGGGATCTGATGAGTGCTTGGGCCCAGACCGGAAGGAGCCCATGCTCTGGGCCAGGAGTGAATTCCTGGGTCCCAGTGGGTCCCGGTTGCTCCCTGTTTGTGGCAAGTGTTGCTGCCTCCTTGCTTAAGATACTGCTCTACTGCTTTGGTTAGAGCTCCTGGGATCCCTGTTTCCTCTGGGTTCTGAGAGATTGGGTGCAGAGCTGACTCCTGGGATCTGCTGAGCGCTCTGGCCCAGACTGGAAGGAACCCATGCTCCAGGCCAGGAGTGAATTCCTGGGTCTCAGTGGGTCCTGTTTGGGGAGGGTGTTGCTGTTTCCTTACCTGAGATGCTGCCCAAGTTAAAGCTCCTGGGAGGCCCTCTTCCTCTGGGTTTTCTGAGGTTGGGTACAGAGCTGCCGCCTGAGATCTGCTCTATGCTTGGGCCCAGACCGGAAGTCCCCACTAATTCTTAACTTGTCTATATTTACCATTTTGATTTATCCATAAAATTTGGTCCAGGTTACATTAAATAAGAAGACTTCTATAGTTCCTCCCTTCTGAAGGGAGTTGACAACAGGCCAGAGATGAGCTAGGCTAATTATTCTAATATATGTGTAGGAGCTTCAGGATTTAGAGATGCTATTGCCCAATATCACTCCCTTGAAAAGTGGCAATCCTCAGATATGAACTCAGGTCTTCTGACTTCACAGCTACTCTTTTGACCAAGCCCTAGTAGTCAAGGGATTAGAGAACTAAAATATCGGAGGCTGGAAGAAAAATTTGTGTGTGTGTGTGTGTGTGTGTGTGTAATGGCATGAAGAATGTCAGTCATATATAAAAAGTTAGCGTCGGTGCAATCATATGAACCATGCAGTGTACCATGTATCATGGGAGAAACAAGGACAGAGAATGATGGTAAATTCCTTGGTTGTGAGATGCAAAGACATTTAGATATTGGCAACAACACCACACTTCCTGTGGCAATTGAGTAGAGAAGTTTGTGATGGTTGGGGAATGTCAGAGGAGCACTGTTTGGGACCATAGGGAAGATAACCACTGTACATACTCCCACCATAACAAAGCAGGAATGACAGTGGCCACCAAGGGACTCAGTTGGTAGAAGCTGAATTTGAGTGTTCATTGACTAGCTGTATTGATATGTCCTGAGAATGGAGGGTTGCAACACAGTTTGTGGGATAGGGATAAATAATGTCCCCGTGTTGCAAATTAAAAAGTTCAATGAAAACAGCACATTCATGACTTCAAATGAGATCACTCAGGAATGCACCCATATCTGTTTTATAAACAGATATGAGTGCAATATATAAGCATCGATCACAAGTTTCAGTAGCAAACAAAGTGAGTTTACCAAGGACCAGTTGTCCACCTCCTCTCTGAGTTTGTTCAGAGTTTTTGACTTTGTAATTCCAAATTTGCCTCCCATTGAGTTCCAGAATAACCTCCTGGAGTTCTTGGTTCCTATGTGATCATTAGTGGCTAAACCACTAATGGGTTACTGCAGAATGTCCTGAGTCTTTGAGGGCCAAGACAGACAAATGAAGCCTTGCTTTCTCACCGCTGAGTTGTTTGGCTGTAATAAGAGTCTCCTGGGCAAGAGAGGGCTCCAGATCAGTGTCTCAGGTTCAAAATTAAGACAAGGGACAGTATTCGGAGGAGTAGCGATTCACATTAGAATCTAGTTCTAGGAAGAGCTGATAGCCATGCAATTAGTATTTTTTAAAATTAAAGTTAAGCAGAGCAAATAAAGCATGGGGCTATTATTTTTCCACAAAAGCTCATTAAATATAGACATTGGGAATTTAAAACTTCTTCACTGTCTTCTCTCTCCCCTCTGCTTCCATTGTGTCCTCACTCTTAGTTCCTAAGATACGCGTTACATTTTAACCTCCTTGTAGCTTAAAATGTAACGCGTATCTTAGGAACTTTTTCTAAGTTCCCATTTTCAAATCTATTTTGTGGCTGGCTTTGATTCCAATAAGAAGCAGGCTGCAGAGAACCTTCCCCAACCATGGAGAAGTGATTACATTGCTTGTTTAGTGCTGCACCCTGCTCTTCACACTGAGGTGTATTGTCTAGACTCAATGAACCGAAGCAAATAGACTGACTTGTACCCAGCACATGGCTGATGCTTTAGCCTAACAGCAGTGAAGCTGTGGAGTACAACTTCTGATCACTGGGAGACTGTGTGTGTCCAGGTTTCCTTCTGTCCCTGGGATCAAAGCTGTACTCTATTTGCTGTGCAACTTCCCAGAGGCTCATAAGCAGTTTGTGTTCGTGCGCTCCAGTGCAGCGCAAAGGGAAGGGTAGATGCTGTATTCTCTGTTGATTTCTCATGTGGTTTTTAGAGGCTACAGAAAAAATTTCTTCCTCCATCAGTCAAAACCCCCCAATAACCTCATTTGCAAATTGATTTATGCAAATTACTTCCTTTTGGTCTCCCACTCTTTCACCAGACATTTGCAGATAGATGTGTTAGGATCTCCGCATGGGTCCATTTGTGATTAATAAACATTTGCTATGCTCACATGATTCCTGATGATTTTGGTCTACTGTTGGCACAAAAGATTGCCCTAAAAGTAGAGGGTTTTGAAGTATTCAAGCTAGTTTAATGACTTTTTCACTTAATGTGTGCCAGGTTTGGCAAATGTCAAGAGTACTATTGATAGCAAATTTGAATGACCCTCTGTTCTCTGAGTTTGGACAGGGCCCATCTGGATCTTGGAAGGTTTCAGCATGTGGGCCATTGTGTAACCAGTAACCGATTGATACATTCAGATTGTAGACTAGCATTCACATCAGTCAAAGGTGGGAGTTTTCATTGGTTCATTGCAGTTGGCAGGAAGTCTCAGAGCAGATGTTTTTCTCTGGCCTTGATGTACGTTGGGTAGGAGGAGCAGGATAAATCTGGCTTTCTTTGTCAATCTTCATAGTCTTCAGTCTAGAAGAAAAAGATGAAGTCCTTATGGAAAAACATTAAAATCCCCCTGGTCTGAAGTGCCTTCAAGTTAAGCGGAAATTAATAATGTACTTCCAATAGGTTATAAAGAAAAGGATGATAGACTCTTGGCAGACAGGAGCTGATGGGAGATTTTTGTCTTTGTTTCATTTTAGAAGTTACCAGAAGGCTCATTTGCATGCATGCTTAGGAACATCTCCCTCACATGTCAATATTCTCTGTGTCTGGTATCTCTTCAATCCCAAACCACATGGAATACTTGTAAGATAAGGCCTAACAAATTTAAACATTCACTAACTTGTAATAAAAAATGAAGTATTGCATTTGGAAGATCTCGTTGCTGCAGCATGAAGTTCTACTTACTCTCTGCAGCCAGTCTGCAGTAGTACTGACCCATCATATCCATAAATTGACAGTGTGTCTGCAGGAATACTATTTTATTCAATGGCCAATGATTCTGTGAGGAATAGGACAGGTGCTGTTCTTCCAGACAAAATGAGTGATTGAGTCTGTGAAGGCTCTGATTTTGCTGTACTTGCAATTTAAGAAGAAACAACATTCTGCTCTCTGTTTTCTGGATGCTAGCAGAAGACACAGACTTCCTGGACCAGGGACAGAGATGGCTTAATGAACAGCATAAGCATTCTGCTGGTTTTATTCCTCCATATCCTTCAAGTCCTGCATGGTGGCATAAAGAGGTCTACATGGATGGAACCCATAGGGCATGGTGCTGTAACACAGTGGGTTGCTATAGGAGAAAAACTATCTCATCTTATCCTACTCTTACCTAGGTGGAGATGCTACCTTTAGGGGTGCCTGTTGCTGACACAACCGAGCTAGTAGTAGGAAGAGGGGTACTGAAATTCCTAATACTGTGTTAAAATGTTTTCCCTCTCAGAGCACTCAATACTTGTTTCATGTATTTGGATTCTCTGCATTGAATGAATATATATTTTCTGTTGCATACTATATTGCTGCCAACCTCCTTTTTTATTTGACCAAAAGCAACTCATCAGTCAACAGAGTTTCAAGGGGTGATAACATGACATCAGCAAGTGCTGAGGTGGGTTAATTTTTCTCTAGTCTGCTTTTATACCATTCTAAGTACATGCAAAGAATAGGGTCAGTTCTAAGTCAAAGACAAAGTAGTCAAGGAACAAGTAAGGCATAAGCAAAGGTCCCATGATTACTGTATTCTGGGACTTAACAAGACAATCAAGATACAAAGAACACATCCCTCAGCTACATTCATCTTGAGCTTTGTTCCAATCCAATGTCAAATTCTTGCCTAAGCTTACTTTCTTGTCCTAGCCCAATGCAAATATTCTTGCCAATATCCTTGAAGCAGCACGAAGAGCTCTCCACAATTATTACTATATAATGACAAAGAGTTTCTGTCAGTCATTGCATTAAAGTGCATTTTGTAAATATGAGAGTACCTAGCTCATCTCTATTTTGCCTCTCTTTGCATATATCTTTTTCTATGCTCTGTTTTCAGTATATGTGTTCTTAGCAGAGTGGTGACTCTTACAGACATCACACAGTTGGGACTTTCTTTTCCATCAATTCCACTTACTCACTCTAGGTTTTTACTGGATAACTCAGTCTATTAACACTCAAGGTTGTTGTTTCTGGGGAAGGAATGACCACTACCATTTTGTTAGTTGGTTCATAGGTGTTTTTGCAGATTCTTTGTTCTTTTCTTTTGCTATTGTTGTGTTCCATCACAGTTTGAGTTAGCATAGAGTTGTCTTTGGAATCCATTCATTTTCATTTTGTGCTTCTGGTAGAGAGTTGTTCTTCATGGCTCTTAAGAGGTTGTTTAGGAATTTGGAAGAAAGATGTAACATCACTGACACTCACCAAACACTAGCATCTCCAGGGTGTAGGGCCAGCTGGGGAATATCTACCTTTTGACAGGCATGGTGGAAGGAAGACACTGAAATTTAAGTCGTGTACACACACACACACACACACACACACACACACACACACACTTACTTTAAATAAGAGAATTTAGGGAGCAGAACAGAGGGAAAGATGGCTTTAGCACATGGAGTATGTGCCACCAGTGTGGTAGAGCATGGAGTCTTAGAAAACATGGACTTTAGGTTTGGAAATAAGAAAGAAGCTAGAGAGCATGATGGAGTTATAATGTGTGGAACCCCTTAAGTGGCATGGATGGAGGGGGCTAAGAGTGAAAGAATGAGACTCAGAAAACACCCTGGTCTCAGCACTGAGCAGAATCTCAGCCACCAGGCAGGGCCCTGGAATCTGCAGCACAGACTGACACTCATACTATTCTCTCTCTCTCCCAGTGCTGCTCACAGTGCAGTGGTTTTGTCAGGGATTTGGTTACAGCAGTGGTAAAACAATGAGCTTATTGGTCTTGTGGCCAATCTGAGAACTGTTATCTTTTAATGTTTCTCTCTGGATCATTAGCACTTAATTCAATTATTAATTCGAATGAATTAAAACTTGTCAGCTGAGCCATTTTTCCATGTATTATCTGCATTCTCAAGTTCTTTTTTTCTCTAGAACATTCTTGTGACTCTATCTTGTTGTCTCTGACAATTTCCAATATTTATTTTAAAACTTGTTTTTGTGGTTAACCTGGACCTCCTGATACTTGTATTTAACTAACGATAGTCTGTTTCCAACACTGTTTCACATGCAGTGAAGGTCTTGCAATGATACAGTCTCAATTTCTCCTTCCCATTTTGTGCTATCACCATACATTTTCACATTCTTTAATATAGAATATCATTCTTACTATTTTTGCTTTGAAACAATTAAAACAGGAAAACATTATTTTACTTTCCTCTGTTGATTCATACATATGTAACACACACACACACACACACACACACACACACACACACACACATGTATATTCTTTAATTATGTCCATGTACCTGTGTCTGTGTGTGTGTGGGTGCCTGTGGAGACCAAAAGAGGATATTGGATTTTCTGGAAGCAGAGTCACAGGAGGTTGTGAACGTCCAGACATGAGTGCTGAGCACTGAACTTGAATTCTCTACAGGAGTAATAAGCACCTCTAACTGCTGAGCCATCTCCCCAGCCCCTGAGTTTCCTGTATTGATTCAGATCCACTATCCACTTTGATATATTATTTTGGCCTGAAGATCTTTAAATTTTCTTATACACTGTAAGTTGACAATGAATTGCCTCAGTCTTTTCCTCCCATTTTTCATGTTTTTGTGTGTGTTGCAAATGTGTGTGCATGTTTCTGCATGTGTGCACATATGCATGTAAAGGCCAAAGGTCAATCATCTGAGAATCATCTTCAATTATATTCTTCCAGCTTATTCATTGAGGCTGGGTGTCTCAGTCAAACCCAGAGCTCAGCATTTGGCTGGTCTTGCTAGCTTTCTTGCTAGCATTTCTGCCTTCCTCATAGGCAGACTGGAATGCCCACTCCACACTAAATTCCTTGGTTTTTATCTCAGTTTTATAGAAAGTCTTTACTTTTCTCTTCTGTTTTGAAAGATACTCTTCCCAGACACAGAAACTGCTCAGCAATGGTATTTCTAATTCTTCTCTTTTAATTTATCATGCTTACTGTTCCCTGAGCTGTTTAGGTGTTCTGTTTCATGGCTGTCATTAATTTTAGAAAATGATTGGTTATTATTTTTCCAAATATATTCTTTGCCTCTTTCTTCCTTTCTCCTATCCTGTTACCTGGTCTCTTTCTGATCCCCTTCCACTGTCAAATAGCTCCATATATGAGGGAAATGGTGAGATTTGCTTCTGTGTGCAAGCAGTGCTCTGGGCTGCTTATCAGGATGTGTGTCTATCACAGAGAAGCGCTGCTCCAGCAGCTCCCTGGAGTAGACAGGAGTAGCCCAACAGAAGACACTTGGATGCTCCATGCTAGAAAATGATTTTCACTAGAATACTGAATGTGGTAAGGGCAAGTCCCACAGCACTAACTTCAAAATTTCTCAATCTCAAAAGCTTTATCTCTCTAATACACACCACAGTAGAGTCACACACACACACACACATCATTAATCTTGGGTGTAATTTTATACATTATTATATTTATTTGTGTGTGTGTCTGTCTGTGTGTGTATATGCATGCACATGTGCTCACACCTTCCATGATGTGTATGTAGGGGTCCAAGGACAACTTGCAGAAACTGAGTCTCTCCTTCTAACCTGTGGGTTCTAGGGAATATACTTTTTAAGAAGTGTGTAATTGCTTCTTTTTCATGCAGTTTGTTACAAGTGTTTCTTCTCATTGCCAGTAATCTTCCCTCAGGAGTCTCCACAGGCATTGTTTATGTAGACATGTTCCTAAGGCCCCAGTGTATTTCTGGACAATTAACCTCAATATAAAAAAAGCACAGTGGTGTTTTAAATCTTGAAAACAGTCATGCCCTAATAATTATGCGGGTTGCTCTGCAGGATAAACTCTCTTCTCCCCTCCCCACCCCCTCATTCTTTCCTTTTGGGTTGAGATCTTGCATTATTGTCCAGCCTGGCCTTGAATTTCCATGGTGAAGAGATCCTCCTGCCTCAGCTTCCGCAGTACCTGAGGCCACAGGTGTGCGCCACTCTGCCTGATGATAGCTATTTTTCTGATCTCTATATGGAGAAATATGTATTTACCAGGGACTATTTTGTTTTGACATGTTAATAGCACATTTCTTGAAGACGCTCCTTCACCTACACCTACCCATTTGGCCATTTATCTGCTTGTTTATTCAACTGACAACTGGATGCTTATTGCCAAATACTTTGTGAGTAATACAGAGGTGTTGCTTGTAGGGAGTTTATTATTTATTAGGGAAGATAAAAGTAGTAATAGTTACAATAATATGCAATTTGTTGTTTTTATTGCCCCTGTGAAGCAGAGACTGTGTGGAGCACCTGTTTGCCCTTTCAATTGCTAACTAATTTTCTGCATGCATTCTCTCTTGCATTCAGAATGCCACTGCTGGGGTTCCTTTCATGTGCTCCAGGGTTAAAAATCTCTTCCTGATGTATGCGCACAATCCCAATAATATTTAAGGGTGCCAGCAGGAAGGTTTGTCTCTGAAGCTGTTGGAAGGCATTTAAATAGCCTTTCAGCGAAGATTAATGATTCCAGAAAAGAAAGAAAGAAAAAAAAAAATAAACTCAAGTGTGGTTTGTCAGCCAGAAGTTAACTCGAAGGGATACAAGGTATGGAAAGGCAGCAAGGATACTTCCCCAATGAGGTGTGTTTCAGGGCTTTAGGTTGCCACTGAAGCTGTGATGAATTACACAGATAATGCTCCTGACAGGAAGATGTCAAAGCCAGTGGATAACAACAGAGAAAATAATGAGGGTTACTTTCTCAAAATGCCAAATCACACCAACGATCTGTTTGTCCAAGAAAATAGGGAGACGGTGCATTTCCCTGGATTAATTTTCTTTGCTATGGCGGACTGAGAAAAACCCACTCTATCCTAAGTAGGGTTGTGTTGTAAACGGCATGTAGGCGTATGTACAGGAAAGAGCAGGCTTCAGACTTCCTGGGAGCGTAGCATCCTGTACTGTTGAGATCATGTCACCATGTACTTACTGTTTTGGTGTCTGGCTCTTCTCACTGAGGTCTTCTTGCACAGAGAGCTCTGGCAAGGGTCCTTGTGCACCTTCGTTCCACAAACCATTTGGTGTGACCGTAAGA
Organism: Grammomys surdaster; assembly: GCF_004785775.1. Classification (NCBI taxonomy): domain Eukaryota; kingdom Metazoa; phylum Chordata; class Mammalia; order Rodentia; family Muridae; genus Grammomys; species Grammomys surdaster. The sequence continues at coordinate 541,682 of NW_021604766.1, forward strand.
GCCCCTTATTGTTCACTTATTGTAATGAATGGGGGAGGGGCCTCAGGTACTCTGCCACCTTTGCAAGGGTCAGTATCCTCATAATGAAAACAGACTGCTCCACACCTGATACAGGGTTTGTAGTAAAGGATCCTCCTATAGCCCTGCAGAAAAAGCTGTTAGGTTGCATTGGCCAGAGCAAGCTTTCCATGTGGACCTGGACAGATGCTTACTCTCAGCAATGATCGACTCTTTGTGGCATTGCTCTTGGTTTGTCTCGAAATGAACCCAGGTCCTCTTATATTCCAGGCAAACACTCTATCACCGAACTACACACACCTCTAGCCCCTGTTTCTGTTTTTCATAGTTTCTTTCTTTCTTTCTTTCTTTCTTTCTTTCTTTCTTCCTTCCTTCCTTCCTTTCTTTCTTTCTTTCTTTTTTTTTTTATCTCATTAGAGCAAGCAATTTTCTCTGGGTAACAAATAGGACAGACTATCAATCTATATGCTCTCTCTTGCATTTCATGAAGCACATTGAACTTAATACCCTTGAAATAAAAACAGGAAAGTTTGGTAAGCGAAGTGTGCCATGTGTTGTCAGAAACTGTGCATTGGGAGATGATTACATTTTTTAAGTTCAGGATTTGGGCAAAGCAAGCTCTGATGAGTGTGAACCCCTATTTATTTTAAATGGAAGTTGCAGGAGAAGAACTGTGTTAGTATGATACTCTCATTTACTCCAAGGCACTTCTAACCAGGTTGTATTTCATAGTAAGATTTTCTTTTGGACTTAAGTTGTGTCACGTAACTCTTAGAACACCTCTACCTACTAGGCATTGCACACAGGACACTCATTTTATAGACACGTGCAAAGTTAGGAGACTAGTCAATGCTTTTGTCACACAGATTTTAATCATTCAGTCAGAATTAAAACCGAGACCTTTCTGCCATTAACTGCGTAAGATTGCCTTCCCGGTGCATCCAGTCAGTGCTGAATCTTAAATCAAAGTCATGGCATCTTAGGATCTCATTGAACAGCCTAGAGTTTGCTGTTGCTTGAACATTAGCCAACGTAGGATTATTAACACGCAAATCTGGGACAACTAAAATGCTCACGGTAAAGCTGACAGGAAGTCCCCAGACCACAGGGTTAACAGGGCAAACTGACTACATACTGGAGAGTGAAAGTGCCTAATTTTGCCTTTGGCTGTAGATTCTTCTGTGGCTTCAGCTTTGCTCTGTGATTCATCTGGGCTGATTTGCTGACATGTACTTTACTACTCTCTACTTGGGAAACTCACTGGCTGTAGCTTTGTGCCTTTTCTTGACTTGTGTCGACATTCTGTAACACATTCTACGATGCACTGAAAATTGAAGTATGAATACGTCTGTCCACATTGTTTCCAAATAAAATACATTTCCCCTGATTTTAAGAAGCTTAGATAATCAGTGTCTTGTACCACAGACTGCTCAGGGAGTCCTCCTCAGCCTGCCTCTGAGCAGTCAGCGAGCGCCCCACTGAGTCAAATTTGAATTTGTCATCAACAATTCATCACAAGGCTGGAACTAGCCTTGGGTTGTTAGGACTCTTTCTCTTGGCTGTCACAAATGTTGATTAAAGTTCTGTTTGGCTTCCTCTCAATGGTTGGCCAACGTTGCAAGTGGTATGCCTGCTCTTCAGCTGTGGATGGCAGTTAAAATATTATATACCAGAAATATGTTTTACTCTTTTAATATAGAGGGCATTTTTTTTTAAAGGGAGGTTTTCTTGCTGGCCTATCCTGTTATTTACACTAACTCAATGGTTGTTTCCTGCTCAGTGGGCTTGTTGTTCTTGTTTTGTTTGTTTGTATTTACAGGGATGCTGGAGATATTAACTCATACCCACTGAGCCATCTCCCAACCCCTACTGAGAAAATAAAATTGAATGCATTTTTAGATACAGAATTTAGTAACAGCTGGCTTTTAATCCCCACAATACTATTTCCTCATTTTGCAAGTGAGCAAGCAGATCTCTGAAACGCTGATTTACTGAAGGTCACACAGCTCTTACTGAAAGGGCTGAGATTCCAACTCAGCTTGCTCTGTGAGCCTCAGGATTAACCCGTGCTGCCCTTTATGCCTCTTGAGAAATCTTGACCTTAGGGCCTAGAACTATTTCTTCTGTCTTTCTCAAGGGAGTCTGCATCTCTGTAGATAGGCGCAAATGTAAGGTCACACAAGAGAGGCAAAAAGGGTAAGGCCCTAGGACACGAAAGCTTTTTGGAAACCCTGATTCTTCCACCTGTGGCTGTGAGTTTTCTGAAGGGACGTCAGGCTAGATTTTTCTGTCTTGAGGTACTTGAGACAGCCATGGGTTGTCTGAAATAGCAGTTTCCTTTATTTCTGTTTGGAGACTGGTCTTCCAGATAGAGCCTTCCTTACTGAGACTGAAGAGCCAGCCAACTCATTAAGGCTTCAGCTAGAAAGAAAATTATCCAACGTTTTGGAATTAACTGCATGTTCCTTGGGTTAGTGGTTTAGAACTAATTGGACCCAGAATTCGTGTAGTGGGGACACAGCATTCTCCTGGCGACAACTGAAAACAGATTGAGACCGCCTCTCTTCTGTCCCCATGCTTACCTGCTAGTGTGACAGGCAGGCTGAATCTCATGGCCTGTGAAGGGCAACCATGTTCATGCTATTTGTCCTAATCATTATCCTCTTGCTCACATTCTGGTATTTTCTGCCAGCTCAACTTGCCAGGGATTATCCTCTGGCTCTCTGCCTTTCAACCCGGAAGCGCCAGGTGTTGCGCACGCTTGTGGGCCTGGGCTTCTGCGGTGGGAGCCACAGTGCTCATCTGCTAGTGCGTCAGGAAAAGTTCCAGTGGGGTAAAGATCAAGAAGAAAGGCAGCCAAAGATCTCTGTGCATCAGGGCTAGACACTCTGACCAGGTCCAGGCCTGTGTTGAGACCAGTTAAGGGTTCAAAAATCTAGGGAAATGAGGTCCCATTACACTTTCTTCCATCTTACAGACACGTTGGCTGACAGTTGCCACTTTGGATGACACCAGGAGTAGTTTCTCTTAATTTGTGAGATGTATGTCTCTTGATGATGCATACTCTGTGTTCAGCAACACTTAAACAGCTGCACAATTTGGAACTGGTATTGTTTCTTTATTAAAAAGCTTACTTTGGCAATTAGCAAGTTCTGTGTTCACAGTGGTGCAGAGAAAAGTTAACTCCTTTTCATCTTGAAGGAGTGGCGCACGCCTTTAATCCCAGCACTTGGGAGGCAGAGGCAGGTGGATTTCTGAGTTCGAGGCTAGCTTGGTCTACAGAGTGAGTTCCAGTACAGCCAGGACTATACAGAGAAACCTTGTCTCGAAAAAACAAAAACAAAAACAAAAACAAAAACAAAAGAAAAGAAAAAAAAGAAGGAGTTCCAATACATAGGGTGGACCACAGTCTACAGATTTCATTTAATGATAGAGTCCTGAACCATTATGTCTTCTTTGTATATTGTTTCTGGCAGGTGAGAAAATATCTTGGAGTTTTTTTTAAAATAACATATTCATGGCAAAAATGAGACTGTTGTATATGATCTCCTAATAAGAAAAGGATGGCATACTGAATAAGAATTACTCTCTCAGGGCAACTATTAAATATTTATGCAGGACACAGAAAACAGTCAACATGAAGATGCATCTTGATAAGTTAGAAGCACAATTTATCTTTAAAACACTTTACAAAACTGAACTGTTGGGCTGGAGACATGGCTCAATGGTTAGGAGCATTGGCTGTTTTTCCAAGGACCCAGGACCTGTTACTAGCACCCACATGGCATAGCAGCTCACAACCATTTGTAACCTTAGTTCCAGGGACTCCAATACCTCCTGGCCTCTGAGTGCAACTGTACACACATGGTGCACAGACATAAATGCTGGCAAACACCGATACACATAAAATGAAATGATTAAATCTTAAAACATTAAAAAAAATCCTAGAGCTATTAATTTCCCCACACTTTTCATGATAAAGCAAAAACTGGCCCTAGCCTGCTTTTTGACTATCAAGTTAGTCTTATTTAAACAATCTGTAGTTTAAATGCAATTTTGATTCTACTTGATGTCTTCCATGATAGTTTGATGACTGCCCTTTCTGACCCTCTGGTAAGTGCCTTTCCAAAAGACATACACAGTCTACTGTGCATGGTTGTTCATAACTCCAGAGTCAATTTGTAACTTTCTAAAATTGTGGTTAAATTGGGGGCACAGAGATCTCAGTAGCAGTAGATGAGTAAACAACCCCTATTACACATATGTTATTAGAAGAGAAGTTATGATTGAACCCAATAGAAATGGCTGCCATGATTTAATGAGACCACCCAGCATTTCCCTGCTGTTTGCCTTGTACTTAAGTTTGATGACTTTGTGTCCAGTTGATCACGTTTAGTCTTAAAGTCCAGCCCCCCTTCTTTCTTCAAGCCCCCTCCACATTTCATTCGATTTTTTGTTTTGTACAAATGCAATAGATCAATGAGTCAGACGTCATTAGTTCTTTTTTTTTTTTTTTTAACTACACAGGGAGTGAACAGTCTGTATTCTCAGATATACTCTTCAATTGCAGTAGGGCTGGAAGTATAGGAACTACAAGCCTCCTGGACTAGTTGCTATTTCTACAAAGGCGTATCTAACCATGAAAGTCTTGATTACCATATTGAAATGTTTCCCTAGAGTTTTCAAAACACAGATGAGACTTCTTAGCGTAGAATAGAAATCCATTCCAAAGCTCTTGACTATGCTTTATCATTAAAGATAAAGAGAAACAACCAAATCCTGAAATACCCTAACAAGAAGAAATCTGCAGAAAAGCATCTAGCTTTTGAAAGACATTTTACCTGGTCTTTCTATCCCAGTCTGCTGGAGCCATGATGAATTACTGGAGCCCTAAAGTTGCTCTGGCCATTTAGCATGCTCTTCATTGTGTAAACCCTGTTTCACTCCCTAGAACACCAGCCTCCAGTAGCAAATGCCTACTCCTTTTTTGGTGCCCGCTTTCATGCTATCTATCTATCTATCTATCTATCTATCTATCTATCTATCTATCTATC
>NW_021604766.1:546763-559230 GCF_004785775.1 Grammomys surdaster
ATCTATCTATCTATCTATCTATCTATCTATCTATCTATCTATCTATCACTGTACCTGGAATGTGTCTTTGGCATTATTTACTACACTGTAATCTCTGGGAGGACAGGGGTTATGCTGATCACCAAGCCTCTGGAGCCTAGTCTTGAACTTGACCCGTGATGCTCAGCAAATAGCTGAAATTTTTATACTGAAGAACTTGCAGTGTAGTTTTAAGTTTCCCCCCTCTTGCCTGCCTTTCCAACTCAGGTCTTGGAGTGGTAAAAGGAGGCTTGTGGGCTCTCTTTGGCTCCTGTTGTGGAATGATCAGCAGCACCCTGGTACAGTATCCCCACCAACCCAATTTGATGGATGAAAGCTGTGATGGTTTGTATATGCTAGGTCCAGGGAGTGGCACTATTAGGAGGTGTGGCCTTGTTGGGGTAGGTATGTCACTGTGGGCATGGGCTTTAATACTTTTTCTCTAGCTGCCTGGAAGCCAGTATTCTGCTAGCAGCCTTCAGATGAAGATGTAGAACTCTCAGCTCCTCCTGCACCATGCCTGCCTGGATGCTGTCATGTTCCCACCTTGATGATAATGGACTGAATCTCTGAACCTGTAAGCCAGTCCTTATAAGAGTTGCCTTGGTCATGATGTCTGTTCACAGCAGTTAAATCCTAGCTAAGACAAAAGCAAATCAGAATGCCAACAGAAAGGGATAGTAGAAACTTGACACACATCCCCTTTATTATCTAGAATCTTCTGGGCTCATACTTGGGCAACTGCGCCTTTCTATGAACTGTTTTCTCCATCGAAAAAGGCTTAAAATGGAATCTAATTTTCTCAGGAGATATATGCATTTACTTATGTATCTAGTATTAAGAGGCAACAAAACTTCTTTGAAAAAATGGAAACTTGGGCAGTAAATGGGTTAGTGGATAAAAGCACTTGATTCACAGTATGATGATTTGAATTTGATCCCTGGAAGAAGGAAGTGGAAGGAGAGAACTAACCCCTGAAAGCTGTCCTCTGCTCCTCCAAGTGTGCCATGGCATTTACATAATATGAAACATCCATACATATGTACATATGTGCATACATACATACTCACATATACTCATGGCAAATAAAATGAAAACTTGTGAAACAATAATTCTGTTCAACATATAAAATAATGACATACCTGTAAAAGATTACTATTTGTTTGTTTTAATCTCAGGACTTTAATAACAATATTTAATAGGACCAACTAGCTCAAAAGTAAACACATATACTTTGCATTAGAAATAAATCCCTTATATTTGGGTTGAAGGGGCTGGGAGTGTAGCTCACTGGTAGAATGTTTGCCTAGCATGCACAAGATCCCCAGCACTATAAAGAGAAAAAAAAAGTTAGCATCAGCTTTGGCACATAGTAGGTATTCAAGTATTCAATGAGTAAATGATAATAAATAACTTCCAAAGTAAACATTCCAAACTTGCTTATATTTTCGAAACATATTTGTGTGTGTGTATGTAGTCACAGGACAACTTTCAGGTGTCAGATCCTTCCTTCCACTGTGTGCACGGGATCTAACTCAGGTCATTAGTCTTGGTAGCAAGCACCTTTATTTGCTAAGCCTCTCAACACATACTTTATTATTTTTTTTTACAACAAGAAACGGATGGTAATAACCTTTATTCTAGCATTTTAATTTAAGACACAAGTGTTTAACCTTTCAGACTTGCTTAAAAATGTAAAGTAGGCACTAATAAGTCATCATTTCATTAGTGAATTAAAACATTGGGTTTTTTCCTTAGCATCTGCTTCTGTTTAATAATGGAAAAAGCCATCTTATCCACAGCTACAGTAAGTCTCCAGTCAATTCCTATCAGTTTGGCCTGGAATCAACCATGGCAGACATCTTTCAACAGGACAAATACAGTGGCAGGAAAAGTCTAAAAATTGCAAACAATTCTGAGACAATTTGAATACTTTGTTATTTTTTTGTCAAGGACAATTAAAATTGGCTGGGACCCCACATACCTGCTTCTTTTTAAAGAGGAGTCTGCAATCAGTTGGAGTACAGAAGTATATATGTGTGTGTATATATATATATATATATATATATATATATATATATATATATTTGTGGCAAAGTATCTGTTTGGCATTCCACTCTCCTTCTTAGTAGAGCTTATTATTGATATAATTTATCTACATTATAATTATATATCACTAGATGAACACTTTAATTAAATACATTTATACAGACTGCAGGAGAGTCTGTATCATTTGTGGTAGAGTATGCCCATGATAGTTTTATGTCACCCTGATGGGCCTCCAGTGTACCCCAGACATCTGGAAAAATTATTTTACTCTGTAAAGTGGTTTCTGGAGGAGATCACTATTTGAGTCAGTATACTGAGGAAAGCCAATTAACTGTCTGGTTCAATGTTGAAAACTCACATAGAACATAAATAGAGGAGAACTTCATTACCTAACTGCTTGGGTGGACATCAGTCTTCTGGAAATGACCCTGGCTTCTCCTGGTCCATCTACTTACTGACAGGATCTTTGGACGTCCCAGCTTCCCTAGTTGCAACTCATACCCATCTCTACCTCTGTCTCTATCTCTGTTGTCTCCATTTCTGGTTCTGTCTGTCTGGTGCCTATTGTTCTGTTTATGTGGAGAATGCACAACTAATACAATATTCCTTAGGGTGTCTGTCTGGTCTGTAGTCATTACTTTTTATTTGGCAACTGTCTGCTATTCTGAATTGATGTATCCTACCAACATTCTGTTTTACGTGTTCCCACTTCTCAGTGACAGTTTCGTATAGATTACTTTTCATGTTACTACATGAGAATATTAGAAATTGAGGCCAACATGCACCATTGTAGTGTAAATTATATTGGTAACTTGTCATGTGATAAAAGTCAACTTTGGAGAAAAGAAGGATCCCTGATGATCTCCTCTAACCCCACCTCCCTGCTTTGGGTCAGTGTGACTCCATTGTTCTGTAACCAGGAGAAGTAAAAAAATAGTAAAAAGATAAGGGCATTAAAGTCATTGCATTCCTGAGAACAGCTAGAAGGTAAAACATTTTCAGCAGCCATTAGTATCACTTACCCCACGGCATAAAAATGTCTATAATCGGAAACTGAAGCTGGAAGCTCATCCATGGAGAGAAAGCTCAACTTAGAACCACCTGACTGCTTCAACATCCCCAGTGAAATCCTGATGAGTAGCGTAAGGCCCTGATTTGCTCTTACCTTCATTTGTTATTCTGATCTTGCTACTCCAGTTGTTCCTGTGGGATGCTGTGAACTGCTGGTTTGATGCTGTTTTGCTAACTCTCTGTTGTGTCTGTCTGTCTGTCTGTCTGTCTGTCTATGTATCTATCTATGAGTGTATGTATGTATGTATGTATCATCTATCTATCTATCTATCTATCTATCTATCTATCTATCTATCTATCTAACAATCTATCTGCTACTTGCTATTTATTCAATAAACTCACTCAAAATAAAAGGTTCAGCAGTCATAGATCATTCTGCAGATTATTCAGAACATCCATTTGGCATGGGAAATGGTGGTTGGCTATTTTCCTTCTTTCTTTCTTTCTTTCTTTCTTTCTTTCTTTCTTTCTTTCTTTCTTTCTTTCTGTGATCAAGAGGCAGAAAAACTTGGTCTGTGAAGAGAGTAGAAACTACTAGAAAGGAAAAAAGGGGTTCCTGACCCACTTTTCACTCACACTTCCATAATTTGTAGGAGCCTGGATGCTTCCTTGCCCAGTTCTGTATCTCTTTCCTACTACTGCTATCTCATTGGTTCCTTCTGCTAGCTTAACTCAACTTTTATGAACTCAGTTGCCTACCTGATATGCCGGCGCAGCATCTTATGCTTCTTTTATTTGTGAGCTAATCTAAGAAAAAGAAAAAGTAGAGTAGGAATCCTGGCAGGCATGCCTCATTGAGTAGGAGTCATAAAAATTCTCTTTGAAAACTTCTCATCTCATTTCTATTTCTAAGATCACACACACACACACACACACACACACACACACACACGCTTACTGAGTTCAATCAGTGTTACCTTTATTTGCATGACTGACCACTTAAGACTGGGTTCTTGTCTCTGAAAAGACAAACACAAAATGAACAAACAAAACAACCAAAGTGGCTCTCCTTCCTGCAGCAGCCATTGTCTGTAGATCTTTACCTAGGGGTGGGGCCTTGTGACATTTTCCTCAATCCATGTTGGTCTATTGATTGGTTGTGGGATTTGTACATCTAGTGCAGGCAATCATATTCTAAAGAGTTCATCAGAGCAACATCCCTGCCCTGTCTGGAGGAAGCTATCATGCAGTAGTCATCCCAGTCCTGGTACTATTACAATACAGCAGCCCCTCTCCCCAGTAGACATACACACGTCTGCCATGTTCCCTGAGCCTTAGATACGGGGCTTACATTATAGATGTTGTATTTCATCTGGGTACCTCACAGTCTCTTATTCTCTGCAGTTTGACTGGCTGTGGATCTTTTTCATAGTCTCTGTTGAAGGAAGCTTCTCTGATGAGCTGTGAGAGCTGCGGTTATCTGTGAGTGTAAGGATGAGTATTGAGAAGGCAGCTGGAGACTTTATGGCTTTAGTACTATGGCAGTAGTAGATCCTCCTCTCTGGCCGTAGGTTCTTGGCTAGGTTTATAGTTCCAGGCTTGTATTTCCTCCAGTTGAGTGAGCTTTGGGTATAGCTAGACAGCTGTTGTCTCCAAGATACAAGGCACCTTGAGGGATGTCTTGCCATTCTTTTCATTGTGTTTCTCAGGCTTTAGAGGTAGGTAGGATCATTGATAGGTTTTCTCCATCAGCCTCTTGCATAGCATCTTCCGACACTGTGAGAGCTAGTGTGTGTAGTCTAAGCAATAGTCTAACCTCTCACCTTGATGTGCTAGCAGGCAGAGAGGAGCCATGACAATACCTGTATTGTTTTGGAAATGTTTTGGAATCTCCTAACCGATGACTCAAAGGGAGGCATCCCTTGCCCAGCAATGGAGTTTTTGCTAGAATGTCTATGGTTTCTGGAGGGGAACACATTATCCTACCATGTGGGGTAACTGCATTAAAACTATACATGCACATATACATACTTTTGCATATTATATATATATTTAAGTAAGCTTTTAAAATAATAGGTTTCTTAATGACTTTCCAAACCTCCTCTCTTTTTTTTTATAATTTATTTTTTCTCAAATCGTAATTCATTCACATAGGGGTTATAAACACAGAAAGGCAGGATGTGGGGAAGGGAATGACACTGGAGTGTGGGTGATCAGGAGGAATACAGATATCATCAGAACCAGGTATTGGCTGGGTGAAGGTTCAGAGGACAAGTCATTATGACTCTGCCTATGACTCGCTTGTCCTTATCTAAGTTGGTATTGTCTGCCCAAGCTACCTATTTACAAGGTCTATGACTACTCAGGCTTTTAAATTTCCACAAAAGCTGCCTGTTTACATTAGCTTATAGCCATCTGTTTCGGTGTTTTTCCACTGAGACCCAAGACTTGGTGTTAGTATACATGTATGACAGGCCTATTGCTGATTTTAGGCCTATGGCTGATTTTAGGCCTTCAGTGTGTAAGCAGGGCTGCCCCTGACATCTCCTCCCTTCTCTAAGTATAGAAGGGCTGTGGCAATTCTAAACTTGCGAAGGCGGGGATAGAGGCCTGACCTCCAGTATTTGAAGGGGACCTTGTAATGGCTCCAGTCCCCCTGTCGTTGTCCAGTGAGGCATGAGGGCCATACCCATCCCGATGTCTTTTTCCTGGAGAGGGGATACTTTTGACATCAACCCCTATGCAGTCAGGCATGTCCTTCAGGGAACCCAGATAGATATTTTTATCTTTTATTTATATTCCCTTGCAGTGCTTAGCCTCGCAGCCTAGGCAGGAATTCAGATCGACTGTCAGAGGGGGTTCTGGGTGGCCCCTCTCTGCTTTGCCTAGGGGCAGAAGTCCCCCCTTTTAGGTTGGGCGGAGATGGGTTTTGGGAACACCCTGTATAAAGTAGCAACTTCATCTTGAGTCTCGTGGTCCTCCATAGCTAACTTACGATAATGTATCTGAGAAGGTTTTGCTACCAAATTATTTATCTGTTGTATCACAGAGTTAGTCAGCCTATTTGAGGGCCAGGGACCAGCAGAAAAAAGCAAAAAGAACCCATATAATGGTCCCAAGATGGAAGGAAATAGGGTTGACAACCTTGGAGAGGCTGCAAACCAATTCTTGTACCAGCATTCATCTGTCTCTTTCTCTCTCTGATTTTTCTTAGGGCCTTCACTACCTATTTCATGCTCTCTTTAACCCTCCTTGTCTTGTCTATGTAAAGGCAACCTTCTTCTTTGAGGGTTGTACACAGTCAAGAGCTGTATACAGCCTTTTCTACTGTGCTAGAGTAAATCAAGTCCAATAAGGATCTTTGAGATTTTAGGAGGTCTCTTCAGACAGCGAAACGAGGGATTTCTTCAGATTAGTGATGTCAGTCTCTAGCTGTTTGATGTTCTTGTCAGTGGCCCTTCAAAGGTCTGAGTAGTGTAAGTTTGGAGGCCAGCATCTGGATTAGAACTTCCAACAGCAGACATCACGGGTGATTCATTTTTACCTGGGATGCTGCCTGTGTTAAAGCTCCTGGGAGTCCCTCTTTCTCTCGGTTTTCTGGGGTTGGGTGCTGAGCTGCCACCTGTGACCTGCTCTATGCTCGGGCCCAGACCGGGAGTCCGCCAAACCTCCTCTCCTAGTCAGGGTCACTATTGCTGTGATGATGAAAGACCATGACCAAAGCAACTTGGGGAAGAAAGAGCTTATTTGACTCACACTTCCATATCATTGAAAAAAGTCAGCACAGGAACTCAAGCAAGGCAGGAACCTAGAGGCAGGAGTTGCCACAGAGCTCACGAAAGAGTAGTTGTTATTGGCTTGCTCATTGTAGATTGCTTGTCATACTTTCTTATAGTACTTAGGACTACCAGCCCAGGGATAGTATTACCCACAACGGGCTGGGTACTTATCCATCAATCTCTAATTAAGAGCATGCCTTACAGCTGAACTCTTTGAAGGCATTTTCTCAACCAAGGTTCCCTCCTTTCAGATGACTCTAGCTTGTGTCAAGTTGACATAAAGCTAGCCAGGGCACCTCCTTAGTATTATTCACCTCTCTTCCTTTCCTATTTTTTATTACCCTCCTGCTGCCTTTCAACTTAAGTCCTGCCCCATTCCCCCTCTTCATAGCTCCCGTGTCCTTCTATTCCTCTCTAGAATTGTTTCTTCCAGTCTCTTGCTCCCCCACTCCCACTCCCACCAAATGATTCTTTCCTACTTTCCTAGCTTCTATGGTTACTCCAGGTTACACATTCAAACCTTAAGATCTATATCTAGGAACCACAAATGAGAGAGAACATGTAGCATTTACCTTTCTGGATTTGAGTTATTCCAATCAGGATATTTTCCAGTTCCATCCACTTACCTGTGTATTTTGTGTTACTGTTGAGGAGACTGGCATTGCATATGTATACCACATTGCCATCATCTGTTCCTCAGTTGATGGACACCTGGGCCACTGAAGCTAATGCTTTTATGTAACAGCCTGAGGGGCTGCAGGACCACCCACATTTAAGGAAACAGTGACTACGCCAGTATGCATTATTCATCTCAGTTCTGATGACAAACTGACTTGTTGGTCAACGGAGATCATGATTGTACCTCAAAAATTTCTTCGGACCTTATTTGACCTTGAGAACTACAGATTAAAGCTGTGCCTCTCCTGAATTAAAGTATTGTTCAGTAACTGTGAGCCCGTATACAAATTCTTCTAAAGTATGAAAGAGGCATGAAATTCAATAAGTGAGAATAATTGCAGTTGTTACCCTGGGATTAAATAAAGTAGACATTTGAACCTGGAACTTCATGAATATTAGATAAAAGATTTTAGATTTTGAAGTAAAATGCTGAAGACTGAGTTTCTTGCATTCCTATGGGATTCTTCCCACACACTACTTAAGAATCGTCATTTTTTTCTACACTTATCTGCATGGAAAAACAATGTAATGGGCATGGAGAAATAAAGCATCTTGGCTCTCACCAACATCTAAAGACATTCCTGCTGTGCAATGTCCAGAGCAGGGCTACTGAAGATGACGGTGTAATGTGGCCAAATGAGAGTAGAATTCTTGTATCCCAACCCCAACAATAATCTAAAACAGCAAGGTCCTCAGTCCTGTGCTTAGCCAGCCCTCTCTTGGCCCCTGTAGACATGCAGGAAGGGAAAGGCAGGTGGCTCATGAAAGTAGCTCTATTTCCTACACATCACAACTTGGTTATGTAGTGTAACATGTTTAACTGGAGTCTTGTTTTTTAAAAAAGTGAATGTTGCCATATAATGAATACGAAATAAAACTGATAGAATCCTGGTTAATTTTTAATAGGCAGAAATTGTGTACTGCATGTAATAATATTTAAATTAATACATAATTAAAGTAGATTTGTACAGAATAGTTCACTTGAGAGTTGAGTGGTACAGAACAAAACTGGTCATCTCCAAATGTGACTCACGGCGCTGCAGTTTAGAGACATAAGTGAGATGGAACTCCTTGAGGCAGAGTCACACTTACCAGAGGCCGTTAGGAAATCTCAGGGACTCTGACCACAGCCAAAGCCTCCTCAGTTAGTTCATAGGAGGTGGCTTGGGACATCAACCAGGACAAAGTCAGGCATGTAACAGACTTCACTGTGGCATTTCTCCTGTATTCTCATTGGCTGATGGGTTTTTCTAAGGTAGGGAAGCAGAGTTGTGAACCTACTGCTTAAATATAACTCGAGTTTGTTAGGTCATTACTAGTAAAATGGGGCAATGGAGTCCCCTGGATGATAGCCTGCAGCCCTGCCTCACTGGCTCATGGTGGCCACGCTGTTTCAGAGTAGGTAGAGGACACTTGTGGGTTCCAGCAGAAAGGTGTTTTAGGGAATAGCTGATGTCCCCTTCTTTGCTATGGCTCCCGTTTATTTCCTCCCACAATTTTTAGTCCATGAAAGCCAGATGGGGTTGATCTCACTCTGGCTTCAAGAACAAGGCGTGACGTTCATGCCTGGCTGATCTGAAGGTTCCATTCACCTGCCCCCTGTGATTTGTTTAGGGATGAGCATGTTACCGAAATTGCTCCAAATTGTCTATAAAGTTCAACTTTAGAGTTTTGATTAACATTCTGGGAGAGAAACCTTTCTTTTGATAGCCTTAGAGCTGAAAAGAGACAGATCTGGGAGTGAAGGTTGTGCTAAGGCACAGCCATCTACAGGATAAGCACACACAGAGAAGACAGATTGTTATAAACACAGAGTCACAGAGGAAAGCCACCATAGAGAAAACCATCTTCTAAAAGGTAGGTCCCTAGGTGTACTGGTTAGTTTTATGTCAACTTGACACAAGCTACAGTCATCAGGGATGAGGGATCCTACATTAAGAGAATGTCCTTGTAAGATTGGGCTGTAGGCAAGCCTGTAGGGAATTTTCTTAACTAGTGATTGATGGGAAGGGCCTGGGCCATTATGGGTGATGCTATCCCTGGGCTGGTGGTTCTGTGTTTTATAAAGCAGCAGTGAGCAAGCCACGGAGAGCAAGCTAGTAAGCAGCACTCCTCCATGGCATCTGCATCAGCTCCTGCCTCCAGGTTCCTGTCCTGCTTGAGTTACTGTCCTAACTTCTTTTGATGGTAAACTGATATGGATTTGTAAGCTGAATCAATGCTCTGGTCATGGTGTTTCATCACAGCGATAGTAACTAACTAAGACACTATCCTATCGGTAGCATTACTTAAATAACACAGGCTGGGGCTATGCTTAGAGTCTGTCTCTGCCTTGACTTTTCAGTAACAGCCAATAAATCTCCTCATCCATTTTGTCCAATCTAGTTTGATTTAGAATTTCTACTACTGCAACTCAAAGATTCAGACTAATACAGCATTCTCAGAAGTCTGAGCCTCCTCTGTAATGTAATTTACTAGTGAGAATTATATGATTAATGAGAATGTATTAAGAACATGACAGAGGCTCTCAGATGGCCCAGCAGTTAAGAGTGTGTAACACTCTTGCTGAGGACCAGAGTTCAGTTCCATGTCCTCTGTATACTCAGTGGTCACAACCAAGCACTTGTAATTCTAGGTCCAGAGGATCTGATGCACTGGAATCTTATGCTCCATTCTGTCTGCTTGAAGCACCTGAATTCATGTGTACACAGCCCCCTCTGCCATGCACACATGTAACCAAAAGTACAAATGAAACTTAGGATACTCCAGGGTATGTTGACACTTAATTCTGTTGTTGCAATGACCCCAGGTCCCTTCTTCTCTGTGGCCTTGGAAAGTGGGGAGGAGGTGTTGGATATAAAGTTGGAGAAACCGATGACTCAGCAGTCCCAATCTTTTAGTCCCTCCCCCCTCCCCCAAAGATTCTCCAGACGAAGGCATCCTGAGCTGTAAGGAATGCTTACATCCGTCAAGGATCTTGTAAAAGGCCCACAATGAGCCGACAAATCTAGGAAAAGGGTTTGTCACTCTGTGTTTCTAATAAGTTTCTAGCTAGTCTGTATTTTACTGGTTTAAGGACAAAATTCTTGATTGGCATGCAACTGGATATTATGTAGGCAACGTAATAAAAACAAGAGAGAAAGAGGGAGAGAGGAGAGACAGGGACTTTTTTCCATAAAGAATGATGGTATTTCTTTGGGAAAATCAGAGAATGGTAATGAGAATACTGTATTAAGCTCTGAGCATATTCACCGTGTGTGTGTGTTTGTGTGCATATGTGTGTGTGTGCATGTGCGTATGTGTGTGTATGTGAGTGTGTATTTATGTGTATGTGTGTGTTTCTGTGTGACATGTGTGTGTGCACTACAGCACACATGAGCTCAGAAGATGACTTTCCAGGGGGATTGAACTCAAGTCATCTGGTGTGGCAGCAAGCTCTTTTGTGCACTGAATCATCTCCTAGTCTGTGGGAATTGAGGTGAGGTGAATTCTCTAAAGGCAACAGGATCATTTTGTATTTTGAAATGAAATAATGAGCTTGGCACCTAGTTGAGGTTCCAAAGTTGCTATGCAGATGCTCTTGGGGAAGTGATTTTTATGCAGGGTCAAGGTTTTGGCAGTCTGTCATGACAGTGGTTATCCTTAATGACCCCAGGCTTTACCTATGCTCAGGCTGAAACAGTGCCTCCATTTCTATTCAGCCAATCCTTACATGTTTCTGTGTTCATCACTGTCCCTCAGCTTCCATCCAGGGTCTAGGTAAAACCCCTAAATTCTTCAAGAGACTTTAAGAACAATTTTCAAAGACAAGTTATTCTTTAATCTTGCCCACCTTGTTTGATGACAAAGCACTTGTTTATTTTAGGATCTGAAACAACGCATGTAACTTATTTTTAGAAACTAAACTAGAAACTCCTTACACTCTTAAATTCAATCTTAAAGTTTTTCCAGAAGACAAAGAACTTCTAACAGATGATCAAAGGCCAGTTCTGTCCTAACCAAGTTGAGACACATAGGCCCTCCCTTTCCCTCCAGGCAACTGTGAACATCAATATAGATTTTTCCAGACCAACCACTATGTGCTCTTGGAGGAGCCAAAACTATTAGAGTTTCAGTGAAACAGACAAGGAGTCAGTCCATTATTTAATAAAGAAAAAGTATCAGTTCTGAACCTCCAAGATTTTCTTTTTAACCTTTCTTTCTAAAATGACAGATAATGATAAGAAGGACTGAATGTCCACACTGAGAGAACTCAGAGAGAGGGCTTGAACGTTTTCTGGGACATGGAAGGAAGATGGGGGAGACCTAAGAAAAGCAAAGTAGAGATGGAGTCTTCACTGTAGCACAAAGAAAAAGGCGAAGGGAAGGGAAGGGAAGGGAAGGGAAGGGAAGGGAAGGGAAGGGAAGGGAAGGACAAAACCAGAGGGACTTGGACCAGGACCCCTGTCTGTTTGTCTGTCTGTCTGTCTGTCTGTCTGTCTGTCTTCTGTCTATCTATCTATCTATCTATCTATCTATCCATCTATCTAATGTTTCTGAGATTATAGTTACAAAATTTCTCCCTTCTCTTTCCTCCATGCAAACCCTTCCATATATCCCCTCTCATTCCCCTTCAAATTCACGGCCTCTTTTTTCACTAATTGTTATTGCATGCATATATATGTATATACATTTATCGACAACCAATCTGTGTGCTCTCCTGTTCCTAGTCTTTCTCAGTTGCCTGTAGTAGTTCTGTTTAGTGTCAAGGCTTTTCCTGTCCATTTTGCTAAGTCTATTGTTGTCCTTGCTCAGGTCATGTTTGGGCAGTAATGTTGGTGAGACTTAATGGGTATAGCTTCTGATATGACTAGAAGACACAATCTCACAGCAAAGTCCTTGATCCTTGGGTTTTTATAATCTTTCCTCCTCCTCCTCCTCCTCCTCCTCCTC
>NW_021604766.1:559330-603823 GCF_004785775.1 Grammomys surdaster
CTCCTCCTCCTCCTCCTCCTCCTCCTCCTCCTCCTCCTCCTCCTCCTTCTATGTTCCCCAAGTCTTAAGTAAAGGAGTGTTTTTTTAGATGTATCCATTGGGAGTGGACTGGGCTCCACAATTCTGCATTTTGATTGGTTGTGGTTTTCTGGATAGTCTCTGTTACAAAGAGAAGTTTTCTTTATGAGGGATGAAGACTAAATTTATCTGTGTGTATAAGGACAAATGTTTCTAGATTATTGTTAGGGATTGCAGTGGTTTAGTAAATTAGTGGTTGTAGATTCCTCTACAATAGCTATGATGTCACTAGCACTGAGTAGTTGTCTAGGTTTGTATTACCAGAAATGGATTCCCTCTTGTTGAGCAGGACTCATGTCCAAGTAGAGAACTGTTGGTTACCCCCAAGGAATGCCCACAATACTAATGTTCCTGTAAGGTTACCATTTCATGTTGGCCAGGATCTTGCTTTCTTAACCTGGCAGGCTGGTGGCCAGTTGGCATTTAAAAGGAAAAACCCATAAAGATACTATGTGAGCACATGTGTGTGCATGTGCATGTGGATGTGCATGCATTTGTATGTGCGTGCATGTGTGTGCATGTGTGCATGCCTGTCTATGTCTCAGCTGTGTGTGAGAAGAACATCTTGAGTCAGCACCAATAATTTCTCAGAAGGAAAGTTAAAAGAGACAATGCTGCAATATTTAGGCTTCAGAAATCTGCCTCTTAGAATTATTAGAATAAGATACAAGCTTGATTAGTATTCCTGCTGGGCCTTTTGTTTAACTTTCGGCAAAGGATTTTATTTCCCTGAAATATGATTCCAATATGATGATCATAAGCCTCAGTTAATTCTGAGACATTTCCCTTCACTTATGAAAAAGGGCTCATCAGCAGTCCCTGCCGAAAACTCATTAAAATACCTTTTAAGCTCTACTTTAAGGCCATTTTAGCATCCGCTGAAGTGTTAATTAGGAAGCTGCAGTTCCCTCTTTCCCTGCTGAAACCATCTCAGGTAGCATCTCTGGCTTGGCAGCTCTGCTGACTGTTCTGTTCTCAGAGTTAAACTTTTAACGAATACATGGCTCTAGCTTTGCTTTGCCAGATTTTTGTTAACTGTTAGTTTTTCAATTTCTGATTAACTTAATTTCTGATTAATACTTTCTGTCACTTATTAATTTATTGAGATGCTATTGACATTCTTCCCAGTTAGAGAAGACTGCTGCCATAGTGAGTGCCACAGAAAATATATGTAAGCACCCATGGCACCAACCTTCTATCTGATTGAGTTCCATGTCCCTAAAAGTACAAAGCTCTCCTGTACAGATTCAATATGTTTTTAGTTGTTATTTCTTGGAAGACATTCAGCAAAATCACTCAGCTATTGTCTTCAAGAATGTGCACAGGGGAAAATGTAAGTTTTGATTTACATTTGAGAGAGTTAAGTCGAAGAGGACACAGGAACCCTAGCTTCTTGTTTAGGTTATGAATATTTCCATAGCAAGTCAGAGACCAATATGAAGCCAGAGTTTTCAAATGTAGTCTTGCTTCAGAATTATGCTGAAGCCACTGTAGGATTAATGCTGGTAACCTTAATCCTAGTGTGTCAAGACTCCTAGATGTCCTGAGAGCTATTCTCTCAGGTCTGTGGTGGTAGAGATAAATAGAGACAATTAGATTGAACATACTTACCTGTATTAATTTAATTCAGGCAAAATGGTGCAGGTCTATCTCAGGAATGTGCTCTATAGCTGGAGATAGATCTCAGGCCAAGAGATGTGAACTCAGGAGATGCTAGGATCTTACTGTGACAAGAATGATCAGTAAATCTCTGGAGCAAAAAAGAAGTCCTCCTCTTCTTCCTCTTTGTCTGCTTCCTCCTCTTCTTCCATCTTTTCTCCTCTTTCCACCATTCTTTGAGATAGGGTCTCCTTTTATAGCTAAGGATGCTATAAAACACTTCAATTGAGCATGAGACCCCGGTGTCCAGGCTTACAAGTCAGACTCTTCATCTGTGTAAAGGGATCGTGAAGAGGCAATAGTTTTGCATCTCTCTCAGCTACTCCCACGTTGGACTCATCCATGTGTTCTGTTGGTTCATCCATTAGCTAATTCTGAGGCATGTGACTTTCTCCATGCTTATAACCACCTCCTTCTCCACTGTGTACTCTAGATGCTTTCTCTATATACAGTCTTGCTTACCTAGGACTCGTACATCTCACAGCAATCAACTCTAAAAGTGCAAGCTCATCCATGGGTTTTCCAATTCTATAAGGTGATCCCTAAACACATGCATGTATGAGTGTGTGAGCAACATTCAATGGGTAACAGAGAGAGGGAGAGGGGAAGGAGAGGGAGAAAGAGAATAACAATAATAATTAGAGAAGAAGAGATCTTTAATTTGAGAGGGAGAGGGAATGCATGGGAGGGCTTGGGGTTTGGAGGGGGCACAGAGGAATGAAAGTAGTGTAGGTACAGTCAGTACTCTTGTATGACATTCTCAAACAGTTTCTAAGTTAAAAAGTGCAAATCTAGTTGCACCAGACCTCTACAGTAAGCATTTCTTGCTTCTGTAGGGTTTTGAAATGTAAGCAATCTTCCTCTCTGTGAGTCTGGGTCTTGTTGTACCATCTCACCCCTGGTGTCCTTTCTGTGTGTCCAGCTATCCATTCTATCTATTCTCTCCCAGGCCTTCATGTTTATTCTTCCATCTTGGATGCCTGACTCTAAGTCTTTGCAAGGCTGTTTCCCTCTTCATATCTAGGCTTTAGTTTATCAACCACTGTCCACAGATGTTTCCCTGATCGCTGGGGATGGGGATTACAACTTTTCACATAACTATTTTCCTTTACAGCACTGAATTTATGTGTAATCTTCCCACCCTTAAAGTTATTATTATCTTTACTCTCCTGGATGCCATACTCTTTGAGGAGCTCGCCCTATCTATTTAGTTTGCTGCCTGTTGTATCCTCAAGACTTAGTGCAACCTCAGCACGCTCTGGGAACTTAGTTATTAAGTAAATGAATATCTGGAAAAAAGGCACGTTAAGTGCTAGTGCAATGGCTGGCACATAAGTATATGCTAGGCAGTTGTGTACTGGCTACACTAATGAAGCGAGTCTTTAGTAGTATTGGAAAGACACCAAGTATAGATCTTGACAAGTTGAATTGTCAACTACAATTTATTGATGCCTAGCACTTTGTTCATGTAATGAACATGGAAAATGGCTACTAATTATGCATGTGTTTGTCAACATGTATGTATCTGAGATTTCTAGGAGTTGAGCTGAACCTTCAAATCTTCATATTGATATTATTTAGACTTTTAAATTCCAAACTACTAACTGTTGTGCTCCATGTAGAGAAATATGAGACAAGTGAGCACGTTATGTGGGTTCAGTTTGTTCCACAAAGCAAGCCACTAAGTAGATCTTATCATTGGAAGCATCATTATCTCACACACCCCATCAGTTTGCTTTTCCTACACGTGACAAAATCAATCTCATTTGTGTTTGCATATTTGTCTTATAACAGGGACACGGATGAATAAATTTAGGATCAGAAAAACTATCAAAAGAGAAAAAAAATCTTACATATAAGGGCTGCAATTGGCAGATTTTTCATTCTGGGTGTAGCTGCATCTTGAGACATACCAATGCCACATCTCCTAGTGGCTCCCTGAGCAAAGAGGCTAGCACAGAAAAGATGGTCAACTCATGTTTCCTAAAGGAAAGGAAGCACAAATCAATACCAATGCCTTATGCACAGCCCAAAAACAAACAACACAGGGCCTAAGCTTTTGAGAGCAGGATTCAGGCCCTCACCACTTTGCTTACTAGGTATGTAACCTTAGGTAATTTACTTAACTTCTCTGGCCTAAGAGTTCTAAAACTGTAACTTGGAAGAATATTGTTAATTTTGTTGCATGGGGTTGATGTGCCAAAAAACCTGGAAACAAGATAGTTAATTGAATGAAGTCAATGATTTTTATTTTCTTCCCATTCATTTGGCCTTGGAAAATGCCTTGCTTCCAACTTTCTGATGTTTTCAAACCTTCAAGTCACAGGTGACTGACGGATGTTAGTTCCTCACAAACTGTTGGGTTGAAGGCCTGAGCTGGTTGCTGTTGCTTAAAGAGCTCCTATCATCCCAGGCTACACCAGCCTCTGTGAAGATTCCTCACAGTATGGTAACTTTCTTCATCACAGTGAGAAAGCAATAAGGCAGGGAGAAAACATGAGCCAGGTAGAAGCCTTTAGTTTTTGTGATGCAGTCTCCAAAGTGGTGTTCCATCACCTTCGGTAGAGTCCGTTCCTTTAAAGGAAGTCACCAGGTTAAAGCTTACATTTGAGAAGACATGCCAGGGCACAGACACTGGGAATTGTGCATTATTGGGATTCACATTGGCACTACCTACTACAGACTTGGGATGGTGAAAAAAATAGGAGCATATTCAAGGAAAAAAAACCCAAATAAGGTAAGCTGTGAAGGCATGAGTAAGGCCTGATTAGAAACTATACATATTTTAATGCAATGCAGGTTTGATAGCAAGGTGCTACATTTGTATCCTCATGTGCTCAGGCTTATCTTGAACTTGTTATTTAGCTAAGCATAACTTTGATTTCTTTTTTTTTTTTATTGGATGATTTATTTACATTTCCTATGTTGTCCCCTTACCCCATCCCCCACCACCCCCTCGGAACCCCCAATCCCCTCGCCCCTCCTCCTTCTTCTCTGTGGATGCAACCTCTATCTACCCCCCACTCCCACCTCCCCACCCTCAAAATTCCCACCCCCCGGGGCATCCAGCCTTCATGAGGTCAAGGTTCTCTTCTTCCACCTATGCCCAGCAGGGCCCTCCACTTTTACATATTCAGCTGAAGCCCTGGATCCCCCCTAAGTGCTCCCAGGCTGGTGGTTTAGACCCTGGGAGCTGTGGTTGGTTGGTATTGTTGCTCTCCTCATGGTGCCATAAATCCTTTCAGCTCCTTCAGTCTTCACTCTAACTCCGCTATTGAGAACCCCATGATCAGTTCAATGGCTAGTTGTGAGCATCTGCCTCTGAATATGTCTGACTCTTGAAGGCCTCTGAGGAAATATCCATATCAGGCTCTTATCAGCATGCACTTCCTGTCTTCCACATCAGCATCTACCTTTGGTGATTGCACATGGGATAGATACTCAGGTGGAGTGGTCTTGAGACGGCCCCTCCTTCAGTTTCTGTCCCTCACTTTGTCTCCATATTTGTTCCCTTGAGTATTTTGTTGCTCCTTCTAAGAAGGACCGAATCACCCTCACTTGGTCTTCCTTCTTTATGGGCTTCATGTGGCCTGTGAGTTGCATCTTGGGCATTTCAAGGTTCTAGGCTAATATCCAATAATCAGTGAGTGAATACCATGTGTGTTCTTTTGTGATTGGCTTACCTCACTCAGGATGATAATTTCTAGTTCCATCCATTTACCTAGGAATCTCTCAAATTCATTGTTTTTAATAGCTGAGTAATACTCCATTGTGTAAATATACCACATTTTTTGAATCCATTCCTCAGTTGAAGGACATCTGGGTTCTTTCCAGCTCCTGGCTATTATAAATAAGGCTGCTATGAACATAGTTGATAGAATAAAAATGGCCATCTTGCCAAAAGCAATCTACAGATTCAATGCAATCCCCATTAAAATCCCAACTCAATTCTTCACAGAGTTAGAAAAGGAAATTCTCAAATTCATATGGAATAACAAAAAACCCAGGATAGCGAAAACTATTCTCAACAATAAAAGAACTTCGGGAGGAATCACCATCCCTGACCTCAAGCTGTACTACAGAGCAATAGTGATAAAAACTACCTGGTATTGGTACAGAGACAGGCAGGAAGATCAATGGAATAGAATTGAAGACCCAGAAATGAACCCACACACTTATGGTCACTTGATCTTTGACAAAGGAGCTAAAACTGTCCAGTGGAAAAAGGACAGCATTTTCAACAAATGGTGCTGGTTCAACTGGAAGACAACATGTAGAAGAATGAAAATTGATCCATTCTTATCTCCTTGTACAAAGCTCAAGTCTAAGTGGATAAAGGACCTCCACATAAAACCAGATACACTGAAACTAATAGAAGAGAAGGTGGGGAAAAGCCTCGAATACTTGGGCACAGGGGAAAAGTTCCTGAACAGAACTCCAATGGCATATGCTCTAAGATCGAGAATTGACAAATGGGACTTCATAAAATTGCAAAGTTTCTGTAAGGCAAAGGACACTGTCAATAGGACAAAACGACAACCAACAAATTGGGAAAAGATCTTTACCAATCCTTCATCTGATAGAGGGCTAATATCCAATATATACAAAGAACTCAAGAAATTAGACTCCAGACAACCAAATTACCCTATTAAAAAATGGGGTATAGAGCTTAACAAAGAATTTTCAACGGAAGAAACTCGAATGGCCGAGAAGCATCTAAAGAAATGTTCAGCATCCTTAGTCGTCAGGGAAATGCAAATCAAAACAACCCTGAGATTCCATCTCACACCAGTCAGAATGGCTAAGATTAAAAACTCAGGTGATAGTAGATGCTGGCGAGGGTGTGGAGAAAGAGGAACACTCCTCCATTGTTGGTGGGACTGCAAGATGGTGCAACCACTTTGGAAATCAGTCTGGGGGTTCCTCAGAAAATTGGACATAGCATTACCCGAGGATCCAGCTATAACTTTGATTTCTTTACCTTCTGGTCCTGATATTATGGGAACAGTCCTTGGTCAAGGTCAAGAAGCATAAGTCTTACAGTTCTGTCGAACAACACAGTGCTTATAGCTAATTATATGGTGTTGTAGACAATAAATTCTTAGTATAGTTACTTTTCTATTGTTAAGACAAAATACCAAGGTCAAGGTAATGTATAGAATGGAAGGATTTATCTGGGCTAAAGATTCCAGAGGGCAAGCATCCATCACTCTCATGGCAGGGAAGCCTGGCAGCAGGCAGGCCTGTTAGTTGGAGCAACAAGCTGAGAGAGCTCACATCTTAGACTGCGAGCAGGAAGTGGAGAGACCAAAGTGGGAACAGCACATGGCCTTTACACCTCAAAGTCCATCCCTAATAACATACTTCCTCCCAGAAGGCTATACCCGCTAAGCCTAGCCAAACAACGCCACTAATTAGGGGCCAACTATTCAAACCTCCAAGTCTCTGGGTAACATTCTGATTTAAATATCAATCATTTGTTAAGTGTTCTTGTTTCCTTACGATTCTGAGGGCTGAACCCAGGTCCTTGGGCATGACAAATAAGCAGTCTACCACTGAGAAGATCCCACAGGCTTCGTGTTAGTATTTTTACAAAACAAAATACAACTAATTCACAAATTAGTCTGTAGGGACACAGAAACCTTTTGGAAGTAGTGAATATATTGCAGTTGTGGCAATATCTTTAGGAGCACAGCTATTCTGTCATGGGATACATATGTCCAAATATATAAAGTTGTATAGATGATATACACATGATACGTAAAGTAGTTTAGAAGATGTCCCATCTTCTGTTTGTTAGCTGTATCTCAATAGTGCAGTTTTATAAAAAGAGGCTATGAAGTTCTGTGAATAGAAAAACAAAGAAAATTGAACCGTCTGCCTATGTACTGAGGTGCAGTGGAGGAATTCTAAGGAGAGAAGTGGCCACACACCATTGTTATTGAAAGGTCATTCCTACAGCCATGATGATAAAGGGCACATTCATTTGTCTTACACCCAATTCCATTAGAGTCTAATAACTAACATGCAATTTAGATCTGTAGGAGCAAGGAGATTCAAGGCCGTACAACATGCTATTAATAATCTATCACTTGATTATGAGGCCACATGAGCTGTATTAGTTGTAAGTGAGGGGCAAGAGATTGATCCCCTACCAGAGAGGTAGAAGCTCCTTAAGAGAGACTCATTTAGGTCAAGAGGATAGAGACCCTGGCTTGAGTGAAGACCTAACATTGAGCAGGTTGGGCCAGGTCAATCACCTGCTAACGGACCACTGCTAGGAAAGACAGATCGCTTTAAGTCACACTAAAGAGATAGGTAAAATAATTTACTGTATTTTCATTTTTATTAGTTATTTGAGAGTTTCATATATTTTGATCACATTCACCCTCTCTCTCCACCTCTTTTCAGATATACTCCCTCTTCTCTACCTACCCAAGTTTTGTATTGCTCAAACATTCCTGGATGATGGTCTTCCTCTGGAGAGTAGTTGAATAACCAGGGGCTACACTCTTAGAGAAAACCATCTCTCCCTCTCCCAGCAGCTAACAATTACCAATAGCTACATGACTAGGGGTGGGGCTGTGTGCCCGTCTCTCTTCCCCATGCTGGAATTTTGTATGGCTTGGGATTGTAGTGTATCTATGTGTTGTATTGTATGACAGATATTGTACGTGTTCTCCAAATTACCATGATTTCATATGTGCAGATAGTTATCTACCTGTGTCCAGAAGAAAATGTAGTCTTCTACCATTTCTGGCTCTTACTTATTTGTGTCTTCGTGTATTAGTTAGGGGAAAAGAACTGATAGCATGAAATAAATCTATCTATCTATCTATCTATCTATCTATCTATCTATCTATCTATCTATGTATCTGCCCAAAGGAAATATATGTATGCTACTCACTTTTCTGTCTGTCTGTCTGTCTCTATCTCTTGATATATATGTGTGTGCTAGAAATTTTCTATGGAAGTAGGTTTCCATATATCTTTCTTGAAAGGTCTTTAGTGTTATTATTTATCCCTATACTCTCTCCTTTACCCTAAACTCTGCTCTACTTCCCACGTTTGACCTTTCCTGTGTGGAATATTATTCAAATATAATATGATATGATATGACATAATATATTGGTAGTAGGCATTAACTTCTAGCAGAAAGTTGTTGGTTACTCCCATGATAGTCATGCCTGTTGCACTAGAGGGCATGTGTGTCTTTCAGGATAGTCATTGTTGTAGCTCTCAGAGTTTATTGCTAGGTATGATGAATACTTTTCTTCTCTGGCAGCTTGCATAGCACCTTGTAGCACTATGAGAGCTAGCCAGTAGGGATGATGCTTCTAGATCCACCCCAGCTTTACTTCTCTAGTTCTATAATACAACTATGTGATGTCTTTAGCAATAATATCTTGCTGACAAGTTCTGTAGGGTAACTAAGGACAATGCCTTATAATGTTTGTATTCATAGGTTTGTGGTGTCTTTGGGACTTTACTGGTCACCAACTCCAAAAGAAATAACCCATTCCTGGCACTGGGCTTTTTATTAGTTAGTTTCTGGTGTTTAATAGGGATAATTTGCCCTGTTATAGGGTGACCCCATTTTAACACAATGTATGTATGTATGTATGTATGTATGTATGTATGTATGTATATGTATATATGTATGTATGTGTGTGTATGTATATGTATATACGTATGTATATGTATATATGTGTGTGTATGTATGTATATGTATATATGTATGTATGTATGTGTGTATGTATGTATGTATATGTATATATGTATGTATGTGTGTGTATGTATGTATATGTGTATATGTATGTATGTATATGTATATATGTATGTGTGTGTATGTATGTATATGTATATATGTATGTATGTGTGTGTATGTATGTATGTATATATGTGTGTATATTGTGTGTGTTAGGAAGCATCTACAGTAGTAGGTTTCCATATGTATTTTTGAAAAGTCCTTAGTGTTATTACCCATTTCTAGACTCCCTTCTCTTCTCTACTGTCTGATCCCTGACCCCAATTTGACCCTACCTATGTGGAATAATACTGTACTTGTCCTTCCTTAAGTCTCTGGCTCTACAGCAGCAGCTTTCTGGACTGTAGCCATGCAGCTTTGTGAATCTGCTCACTTTCCTGTGTCATTTAGAATAGCATAGCTTCAGGCTGGAGTGATGGCTCACCAGTTAAGAGCACTGACTGCTCTGTCAGAGGTCCTGAGTTCAATTCCCAGTAACCACATGGTGGCTCACACCCATCTGTAATGGGATCCAATGCCCTCTTCTAGTGTGTGTCTGAAGACAGCTACAGTTGTACTCATACAAATAAAATAAATAAATCTTAAAATAAAAAGGAGAGCATAGCTTCTCCTTTCTTGTTCTCTTCTCTAAGCATGCTTTCCCTAACACTTTGGGCTCTCCCTACTACTCCTGACTTTGCCTTAACACTTTTGGTTTTACCAACATTTTGGGTGTCTCCATTGCTTTTATGAAGCCTCCCTTACAGCCTTGTCACTGCTTGTCTGCCATGTGTCTGACCTCCATGCCTGTTTGAAGGCTCCTTCCCATTTCTCCCTCCATTCCCCTCCTCTAGGTATCTGTGAGACTTACAGCTTGTCTGGCTTGTAGGCTTTTTTATTTTAAACTCTAATAAAATTGTCCCAAAGCTTCAGTTTGAGTTAAATTAAGTTCTTTATTAATGACAGTAAGAAACCCAAGTGGGGTCCCTTGTTTCCCCTCTATTATCTGGCAGCCATGAAAGGACCCCCAGATCCAAGGATTAATCTCTTTCTAGCATTAATTTCAGGAAAATTGAAGCAAGAAACCATAGTTGGTTTGTCTGTCATAGGATAAAATTTCATTAGCTTCATCCAGGGCTCCATTTGGCCTCTCTGATCATTCAATTGTCTATATCTTGGTACCTTAACATTCTGCAGTTGGAAAGTTGTGCAAAGCCTTAACAGAGCACTGAGATTGAAATAAACATGACTACACTCTAGTGACCATTTAGAGATTTAGAAAGGTTTTAAGTTAAAAACAATAAAGCAATCCTGTCTTAGTTTCTTGGTTGTTAAGCAAGAATCTTGGAGACAGTTGTCTCCAAGGCCCCAAGCATTCTGCATCTGAAAGTTTCTGTAAGTAGCATAACAGCTTAGGAATCTGCTTGCTTATTTTGCTTCCCAACATTAATCTTAGGGCTGGGTGTATTTTTCCCATTTCAGCATGGTATTAATTCTCAGATGTTTTGGGTTATATCATTGTGGAGAAGGGCTTTTCTTGTATTATTGCAAAAATGTTTAGCAAAGCACTTGCTAAGATAGCGTTGGCCCTTGTGAAAGGCATTTGCATCCCACTCTGCTGCTGACACAGGCTGAACTCTTTTTTATTTTCTGGGAGAATTATTGTCATTTCTAACAGGGAGTTTATAACCCGTGAGGAAGAGGGACAGCCTAAGGTGATAAGGAAGAAGTGGGGTGTATAGCTCACCTTGTCAGTCATCTGAGGAGCTCAAAGCAGCCATATCTGTATCTTTGTGTGCCCAGAGTCATCTCTGCCATGTGCCAAGCCCGTGGAGCACAACTTGGCCGTGGCTTTGCAGCGCGGAGGTGGCGCAAACCCATCAGTTTTGAGCTGAGAGGAGGTCTGTGTGGTTCGATAAGGGATTCTCTATTTATGGTTATCTTGAAAGGCTCTTGAGCTTGACATCCTGTAAAGAGAGCAGAGTTTATACGGAACAACTAGGACTCTGGTTCTCCCATGAGTACTGCGCGCAATTATTGCCACACACATTTACCCACCAACGGGAGGAATGTAATGTTAGAATCTCACCTTTGCTCAGGCCACAATCTCTTCTCTGCGACAGCTTTCTTGCCCTCTTTCACAGATACCCACCTAAGTCTTACCGAGATGTCTGTGAGTCCCCAACAATCCCCCTCCTTGACTTCCTGGGAGTCAGAGGGTATGGTTGCAGATACTTTCTGGGACCTCTCCATACTTCCGTGAGTCCTAAGCTTCTCCTCTGCTGTGTGGGCTCTGATTTCTCTGCTATGCTGTTTCTGGGGCTGGGAGCTGGACTTTCCTTTGGGGCCGATGTTATTCTGTCATACATGTCTGTCTGTTCATGTAATAACTTTTCTAATAAATATCTTATTTCTCAGTTCTAACACAACATCAGAAAACCAGCATTCCTCCCCTATTGCTCCTCTTTGGCCATCTATACTTTTAATTCTTAAATATAAGATGACTTTCCTATGTAGCCCTTCCCTTTGCAATTTGCATATTTATATCTTACCCTGCCCCCTCCAGTCTTTCCTGTGGGAATAAACATGCTCCTGGTCATCCTATCTTAGAACATCCGCTACAGTGGAACTCTGGGTCCCAACTGCTTCCTCATTGACTCATGTTTTGGAAGAGCAGCACTGCTGTCTCTACCATTACTCTTCTAACTTCCCGTGCTAGCCTCTGTCCCCAGCACTCTACTGAGACTGCTGTCCCTGAGGTCCAATGGCCCTTTCATTGTCATATCTAATGACACTGACATTTTCTAAGGCTATTTTACTGAACTTTGAAGTTGCACTTTTTTGTGCCTCAGTCATCAGGAAATTTTTCTTCCTTGACTTCAAACTATTTGGTTGGGTTATTTGGATGCTCAATGAATCTATTCTGTTTTCAAAGGAATTAAAATGACTTATCTAAATGAATTATAAGCATCACATGTTCACTGGGGCTATCTCTTGTTTTTCTTGAAAGCTTTTTAGGTTGGCTACCCAAGAAAAACCTTATTGTTAACTTTAAACAATTTTTAGTAGGTCATATATTCTAATTTTATCCAATTAATTTTGACATTACACTAGCTTAGTAGAGAAAATATCTTCTTGGATCTGTTTATCTGCTCTTATTTGCACAGGAACGGTGTGGCCATTAAATCTGTGCAGTGAAACAGCTGAATCCAGAACATTTTACTCACAGGACAGAAATAACCCCAGAAATGTGTAAATGAGAGTTGAATTTGGGGACTAGAGGAGGTAGAGAATGTGATTAAAAAGAATATGTGTGCTTCTAACAATGGTTTTTTCTTGGGTAGGATTTGTTTTTTAAAGAAAACTTTTATTTGTTTATTCCTCTTACTATCTAAAAAGGCAATACAAAGGCTTAGAAATGCTAAGCTGTGGTTGGCATTTAAATATGGTTTTTGGCATATGGTCTAGTAATCCTTGTTTAAGTCAGCAATATTAGTGTGGAGGCAGGGTGTCAAGGATAAATTCTTCATACACACAATTTTATGTTACATTTGGTAGGACAAGAAAAAAAATTAATATGAGCATTTTTCCCTGTCAATACTATCATCTTACCAGATAGAAATGATCTCTTTAAAATCCCACTTAAGGTAAAATACACTGGTCTTTAAAAAAAAATGCCGGTGGTCACTTAATTTGTTCAAAAATTTCAACTACATATTCCTCCTCCCCCAAAAGATAACTATTTAAAAACGTTGAAAGAGGATCCATGAAAGCTTATGCAGGGTAAAACAACTGTGTGTATATTTATTCTTTTTTCTTAGTCACAAGAAATTGTGTTTCCTTTTGCTGGCTCACATGAAATATGGCTGGTTTATGCCCTGTAAACAGCCCAGCCTTCTGCAACCGAGAGGAGATGGCGGCACGCCTGACTAATGGCCGTTTAAAGCCTCTGATGCACAAGGATCAAATTAAGTAAGGCTTTGTGTTGTCAAGATTTAGAATCTACTGATGCACCAACATTTATTCATCTGCCTTTTATTCAGCTCTGAAGGCTCACAGGTCAGCTGCGTCTGATTGCTCTGGCTGCCTTCCAAAGTGGCAGCATTGGGAGGAATGGGCTTCCTTACAATTCCACTAGGTGGCAGTCTTTGATGCAAAAACAATCCACTTATTTGAAACCACTGGTTTCTTTCTGCATCTAGTTTCCTCCCTGTTTCTCCCTCGTTCCCCCTTCCTTTCTCCTTTATGATGTATATATGTTTTGATTCTCCTTCCTAAGATTCATCTTATTTATATTTTTCACTACTGGATTTATTTTATATTAACATTCTTGCAGTCACAACCCTCTTCCCACCTCTGACAGGACGCAATGCTACCACAGCAGAACAAATGCACATAAAATACATAAATGTGACCAAACCTCAGCGTCAACTACTAAGACTTCATCATAAAAGAAAAAGACATAAAATAATCTTCTTGAATGTACATCTAATCCATCCTAGGATCCCTAGAGACTCTCTCCTGCCTTTTGCCTGGAAGAACCCACTCAACCTTGTTCTTCCCACTGGCCACCAGGAGACGATTTCCTGGTGTCTGGAGCAGACGGCTCAGACTGAGATCTGAAAGTCTTTGCTTTCAACCTCTGAAGGAATCTTCTATTTCTGACACTGCCTCAGGTCTCACCACAGGCCACAGGGAGAAAGGGTCTGGCAGCTCCTCTGGAATGACCACTGCACAGCTGGAAGGACAGCGCTTAGACCAGCCAATGTGGCTTTACTAACTCCTGGTGGAAAAGAGTCAACTGAACCCAGTACTTTGTTTCACTCAATCTTTTTTTTTCTTTTATTGAAAATAGATTCTTTTCTCACATAGTATATCCCAATTACAATTTCCCTCCCTCTCCTCCTCCCAGTTCCTTCCCATCCCCACCTCTACCCGGATGCACTCCCTTTCTGTCTCTCATTAGAAAAACACAGGCTTCTAGAAGATAATAATAAAATATGACAAAATAAAGCATAACAAGATAAAACAAAACTGAATGGGATTGAACATGGCAAACAAATAGAAGCAAAAGAACCTAAGAGAAGGCACAATGCCAAGGCCCTGCCCGTCTACACACTCAGGAGTCCCATGAAAATACTGCATTAGAAGCTGTGCCATACATAGAGGACCTGGTACAGACCTGAACAGGGCGTGTACACTACTTCAGACTCTGTGAGTTTATTTGAACTTTGTTCATATTGATTTAGAGGACCTTGCTTTTTGTTTATTTTTGGTGTCCTCCATCCTGTCAGTGCTCAAGGTGCGGAGAGGCCAGACCATGCCCCCTGTGTTCCTCCAACTGCCAGGTTCCTCTCACAGAACATTCTAAGGGCTATAATGGCAAATCCAGCCCCTTCAGACACAGATGGCTGAGCTCTGTCCTACAAAGTAAAAAACCCAGGCTCAGGACTTGAAAACGTACCAATCTCCATCCTGAAGAGCTCTCCCGCCCTCTGCAAGAAACCCCATATAAACCCTGTCTTCTGCTCAGATCTTTGTTGCTTCTTACCCCAGTAGAGGCAACCACCCTCCTGGGCTTTCTCCTCCTGATAAATCACTTGTGTGAAGTTTGATATGCAGTATAACTGTGGTTTTCCTTGGCTCCTACTACTTCAGAGCTGTAATATTTGCATTGGAGACCTCTGCCCCACCCCTAGAGCAGAGCTGTACACTTGGATTGGGAAAACCTTCTTCCTCAGAGTTATAACACTTCCACTGGGGAAACCTTTTCCCTCAGAGCTGTAACACATCCACTCTGACTATTATACTGATTTTGCCTCCTCTTGAGGGTTCCTTGACTCCTCAGGGGAGGGATTTGATGGAGGCAACCCATTTAGGGCTGAGTGTTTCAAGGTCTCTCACTCCCTGCATAATGTCCAGATGTCTGTCTCTCCGTCTGTTGCAGAAGGGTGCTTCTCTGATGATGACTGAATAAGGGGCTGATTTGTGAGTATCACAGAATATCATTAGGAGTCATTTTATCACTACATTAGTTTTTTAGACCAGTAGTATTTGGTTTTAGCCTAGTTCACTGGGCTATCTTGTCTCAGGTTCTTGGTCACCCAAGCAGTGTTGGGTATTGGTTTCATCTCATGGAGTAGGCCTTAAGTTTACTTATATTACTACTTAAGTCTACAGATATTGGTTGGTTACTCCAGAAGGGCATGAGGAGGGAATACAAGGAGAGACAGCTAAAATTAAGGGCCATTTGAGAGGTAGTATGGAAAGCTAATACAGTAGAAGATTCCTAAAACATGTACACATATGAAGGGGATAGAAATGAAATAGTCAAGTTATGTGGGAGACAGAGTTTAAACTGGCTGTCTCTTGTCACCAAATGAAGCTTCTAGTATCAAGACTGGGTTCCATCAAATTAAGTCATTGGCCAAATGAGTCCCTTGGGAATCCACAAATAATCCCCACTGTTTCCAAGAGTATACATTGCTCTCCACAAACTGATGGCAAAGCCCCTAGCTGAAGACAACACCTACACAACTCATTGAACTTGGAGAAGTAAAGCTGATGCTTACAGAGCCTCCACCCCTACGTTCTAGTATCTTTGGTACAGGAAGTTACTCTGAATGCTATCAAACATAATCACCAACCTAGCCACAAAACCTTTGATCTACCATAGTATACTGTCTGCAAAATATGCTAGGGCAATGGTGGGACAAGGCTGGTGGAGAAACCAACCAATATCTGTTTCATTCAATCTTAACAACTTGGCTTTAAACCAAAGATGAAGAAACAAAAGCCAACCAGAAGCTTAGTGAGGTGACTGAGTTAGAGACAAGACTCACACTCAGGTTCAATCACAGGAACACCTAAAAGACCTTGGAGCTTTCCTCCAGGATAATTCTACCAGACAGTTTCCTAGTTCCTTAAATTTCCTCACATTTCACATTTTGTTATCTCCTTTCTCAGCTCTCTTCCAGCCCCACCGGCAGCTTCCTCAGACACCATCCTCACTGCTGGTTCAGTCCTCCTTGGTCAGTGACTTGAGTGTTTAGAGGGAAATGGTCTGCTTTGTGCATAGTCTGAGCATGCTCCTCATCCGTCATTCCTCCTTGTGAACCCTTTATTGACTCCATACTAAGCACATTGCCACTTTGTCATATGTTTCCTTTTTTATTTGTTTGTTTTATTGAGACAGGGTTTCTCTGTGTAGCCCTGGCTGTCCTGGAACTCATTCTGTAGACCAGGTTGACCTTGAACTCACAGAGATCTGCCTGCTACTGCCTCCCAAATGCTGTGATTAAAGACATGCACCACCACTGCCCTACTGTTTACTGTATTTTTTAAAAGTAGTTTTTCATTTTCTTCCTTATTTGAAAGCTTGGTTTTCTATAGAGCAGGCTTTAATATTTGTGAATATGCATCTATTAGTTATTTCTGCTTTGTTGTCTTGCTCATACAAAGTTATTTACTTCAAGACTGTAAAAATGCTTTTCTATATTTTCTGGCTAAGGATGTTTTCCCTTGACGACTTAGAAAACTTCAAAAGTGTTTTTTTATGTGACAAAGTAAAGATCTAACTTTATTCCATTTTAAGAATAATTAAGCGTTTGAAATAGCAATAAAAAACCCACAGTAAGTAATCAGGAACATAGTAAATTTATGCTATGAGGTAGGTATTTTCATTCTCACCTTCCAGAGAGAAGTCATAGCATATAAATGTTATGTAACTTCCCAAATCTAATTAATAATCTTTGTAGGTTTGAGGTTCCATGGAAGCCATAGAAGCCAGAATCTTTTAACAGGTAATATGACTTGAGAAAGAGCACTCTGGGTCCACCCTCAAAGATTTAGGTAGGATAGACTTTTGTTTATAAATATATTTTATGTTTCTCCCTTTAAAATATTGAATGGTAGGATGCAGGCTAACTTAATGCACTTTCAGATCATATTATGAAAAATGGAGTTTATTAAAGTGATTCATGAGGAGTCTAGTACCAAGACTACAATATTAATTCAAATATAAGCTTACAAAGGCAAGTCTAAATGAGTCTTCTGAACTCATTCAACACATTTGAAAATGCTTCACTCATTTCCATATTGTATCCAGCTATGAAGGCAGCTGAAACTGTACCTGCCATTTCTGGCTGTCTTTCTCTGAGCGTGATGGTTGGACACCCAACACCTGCTGCTGACTCTCTTGCCCTCAGTCCTTGTGACAAACAGTCTGGACTTCTTCCTGTTTGAGATGCAGGGTGTTGCTTCGGAACCCACCCAAGCTCACTCTCCTAAACTAATCTCATGTTTCAGGTTCATTAACTCTATACTCTAACAAGTTAAGTTCATTTGAGTTACATTTGTCAATTTACTTTGCTGGGAATTACTTGTGTGTGTGTGTGTGTGTGTGTGTTTATGCCTCAGTGGCCTGCGGGAGATCATTGTTTGTTATCTAAAAGTTATTTTTACCTATGAGAAGAATTTGATTTCACCTATAACACTAGGATATCAGCATTCTATACATGACCTTCTGAATCCATAAACGACTTTTAAATAAAACAAAACCACCAAGACTGTGGAGAAAATGAGCACATTTAGGCAGCAAGTATTGTGATGTAGACATTATAGAATTAAATCATTAAATAATTGATTTGAGCAAAATAATAGTCAAGCCGACATCCATTGTGGTTCAAACAGATTTATCTTTTAAAGTTTTCAGGATGCAAATTGCTTGTGTTCTATAAACCAGACACTGAACAAACTGAAACCAAGATAAAACCCAAGAATATTTCAAGACCACTTTAAGAGAGCTCATTTCCCTTGAAGTGTGCTTTGAAGGTGGACTCATTTTTGTTTTTAAGAATAATGACGAATTTCACTTAAAAATCTGAGCATGGTTTATGATTATATAAGAAATGATAGCTTTCAAAAAAGAGGTTTCTTTGTGCCTGTCTCTCTGTCTCTGTCTCTCTTTGTGTCTGTCTGTCTGTCACACACACACACACACACACACACACACACACACACACACACACACACACACACGTGCAGAGCAGGAGCCACAGACAGCAGCCATTTCTGAGCAAACTGTCTTGTGTGGTTTGCATAATAAACCCCACTAGAGAAAATCAAATCTCCATTAGTTTTCGGCAGTGCCTATGGATGAATAAAAAAAAGACATATAGTAAACACACTGAGCTTAAACACTGAGACTTGCGCAATTGAAGTCAAGTGTTAAACACTCTCCATCATCACTTCAAGTACCGTATTCAGCCAGAAGCCAGGGTCTCTGCCCACAAACACGGGGAATAGAAAGATCACTGACTCAGGGAGGACTACAGGCTCAGAAAGGCCAGAAAGAGGGAGGCTCTAAACCATTGCAGGTCAGAGCTATCTCCACAATCCACACTCAACTAAGAATTCCCTGTTCTGATATTGAGGAGGAAATAGAAGGTAATACCGAACCCTTTATCCATACCATGTAGTTCATTGTGTACTTAGTTATAAT
The DNA here is from genome assembly GCF_004785775.1 of Grammomys surdaster. Lineage (NCBI taxonomy): Eukaryota > Metazoa > Chordata > Mammalia > Rodentia > Muridae > Grammomys > Grammomys surdaster. The sequence continues at coordinate 578,317 of NW_021604766.1, forward strand.
CAAGTTAACAGTGGCCTGTGGCAGTGTGGACCTCTGTTGGAGTCACCCAACACTTTGGACATGCTGTAGTTGCTGTTGCCACAAGATCCTTGGTGCAATAGTTTCCCCATCTGTCACTGCAGAGGGATAGCTGCATGTGATAAACTCCTGCTGATGATTTTATTCAGGGTTCCAGTCAGCAGAGAAGGGTAAGTTTCCAAGAAAACAGCGCGGTATTTAGTTCAAGCCTAGTGCTTAGACAAATTCAGGAGAAATTTCATAGCATAAGAGACTATATCCCATTTCTTGGCAAATGGGAGCCTTTGAGAAATTCAAGTCTGGGATGGTAGTGACTTGTCCAAGGCCGTGCAAGGAAACCTAGCTAGGCTAGGATGAAGTACAGATCACAGAACGGAGTTCCCTGGCTAGCCACCCTCTGCTTCCTGACTTCACCAAATGCACTTGTTCTAGCAAGGGAGAATGTCTCCTGTAATATGTTTCTGGAATAAAATTTTCTCTGCCATTTGCAACACTCCAGAGAACAGAAATGTAACGAAATCATTGCTTTGTGTTAATACTTCCGTTTTGAGCCATCTCAGCCATCCATCAGAACTTTTATCTTGTTGCCTGAAGAGACAAGGACATTTAATTCACAACAATTTCCTCCTCCCTTTCTCTCAGCGACTCTATTAAATAAAACATGACGGATCACACTCTGGATTTGCATGCCAGCTAAAACGCGGCCAAGGCTCTGCTGGAGCAGAGAGAACACTGCTCTTGCCTAACCGTGACAGAGGTGACAGGGAGGTCAGGACTCAGGAAGGTTCAAACAACATGGCTGTGCTTCTTCATTAAGGGAGGGGGTAGGGAATCAAAACCCAGAGAGAAAACTGGAAGGTAAACAGAGAAGTAATAGATAAGTTCAAATCAGCAAAGAACATAACCTGCCTAATTTAGTCTAGTCTCTCTCTCTCTCTCTCTCTCTCTCTCTCTCTCTCTCTCTCTCTCTTTCTCTCTCTCTCTCTCTCTCTCTAAATAACATTTGGGTCTTGGAGGGCAGAGCAGGGCATCATGTGGCTAAATATTCACGGTTCTGTACTTTTCTTTTGAGTTAATTCCCTTCTTCCCATAACAATCAGAGAAAAGTTTTTTTTTTTTTGTTTGTTTTTTGTCTGCCTTTACTGGGAATGTTCACCTTTCCTCCTCTTTAGGTACTCGGGGTACCCAGGGATGCTTGTCTTGCTTGTGTTTTGGAGCAACCCAATGCATCTTGCAACCTTTGGCATATGGAGCCACTGAATACAGCATTGGCAGGACCTTGGGGGCATTGCTCAGCATAGCCATCTGGTTGTGTGAAGACAAAGGGTCAGATTTTACTTCAAGATTCTCTTCTACAGGTTTATGATTTGCTGAAGATTGAAGGTAATTGGTGGAGGGTGGCTCCGAATTTGGGGCTCCTGTCTGCAAGTGATAATGGCATGCTGTCCTTTCATTTATTCATCCCAGGGATCCTATTTTGGCTGAGGATGTGAAAATGAGCTAGATGCAATATCTTGCCACAGGAAATTTACAGATGGTGTGAGATTTAAATAAACAAGCAATTATAGAAGTAATTAAAAACCTTTTTAGATTGAACCAGGTTCCATGAGACCACAGGTGAGTAGCCTATGATGCAAGTGAGGGTTTAGGAGAGATTTCTGGAGGATGCGAAGTCCAGACTACAACCTGAAGCATGATGAGGAGCCTTTTCAGTAAAGTGGTGGTGGGACCTTACAGAGGGCTCAGTCTGAGGTGAGTCAGTCAAGAGAAGAGTTGTGCCACTGGTGGGCAGGGTGGCCAAATAGTTGACAGTAGTAAAGGAACAGAGAAGACAGATGGGTTAGGGCCTTATAAGTGATATCAAACATTTTTGGGCTTGCTGCTCATCGCAGTGAGAAACCCTGAATAATTGTTAGAACAAACATGACGAAATAAACATTGTGTTGTGGAATGTGAATAGTTAATAATATTGAATTAAGAGAAGCTAAAAAACAACAAACAAAAAACACTGCCCCAAACTCTTCCAAACTTGGGCCCTCGACCTGCCTCCATTTCCCACAATCGATCAGGAGGAGTAGTAGCTTACTTAGGACATGAGCAAATTGTTAGAAATTCTACTGATTTGCTCACCAACTTTCCCCGTGCTTCCAAGTTTCAAAAGTATAGTTCTCCATTGAGACTTTTTGATCATAGTAACCAAACAACATAAAAAAATAAAAACCAGATTCATGCATTCTAATATAGTCATACAAAATCCATGGCTACACACAGTATGTTCCACAGGGCAAGAGAGGTGGGGGTGGGAGGTGGGTAGAAGACTGTTGTTGATGTCTGGTAATAAATAAATGAACGAATCCTGAAATAAACACATAAATAAATAAATGAAGAGGATCCATATTATAGTATGCTCTACCACTAATACTGCAGCCAGAACACAAATGAAGTACCCTCAGGAGGTCGATAATGGCTGTGCTCTTGTAATAGACCTCAAAGGCTGTAGAAGAGCTGGCACAGCTTGCTGTGCAGTCTGCTCATGTGGTGGCTTGTAGCATGCAGGTTTGTCCCCAAAAGGAGCACAAAACTTTACGTTTAGATGAAGAACAATAAAACTATACAGTATGCACAAAATGCAGCTCACATCTTCTTGTGACACCATCCAGCTTTGGAACGCCAGTTTAAAGTGAGTGCACACTTGTTCCTAGGCAAACATTTGCTCTTCCTGTTATGAAGCTTGAACTGATAGAGCTCTGTATTCAGAGAGCCCAACAGAACGACATCAAACCCAAACCAACTGACTGAGCATTAACAAAAGCTCATTTCTTCTAGTCAATGAAAACATATGCAAACACCCATAAGTTACAACACCCGTGGGGCTCGTTAGTTTCAGTCAGTTTGATGCAAACCTGGGAAGAGGGAACCTCAATTGAGGAATTATCTCCATAATTGGCCTGTGGAACTGTCTGTGGGTCATTATTTTTCTGTTTTTGTTATTTATTTATTTATTTATTTATTTATTTATTTATTTATTTAATGTATGAGTGGTCTATCTGCATGTACATTCACATGCCACAAGAAGGCATCAGATTCCATTATAGATGGTTATGAGCCACCATGTGGTTGCTGGAAATTGAACCCAGAATCTCTGGATGAGCAGACAGTGCTCTTAACCTCTGAGCCATCTCTCCAGCCCTGTTTTTTTTTTTTTTTTTTTAAGACAAGGTTTCACTATGTAGCCCTCACTGTCCTGGAACTCATGATGTAGAAAAAGCAGGCCTCAAAATCACAGAGATCCACCTTCCTCTACCTCTGGAGTGCTGGAATCAAGGGCATGTGCCACTATGTTAGATTTGTGGGGGACATTTCTTAATTGCTAATTGATGGGGGAGGACTCAATCCACTGTGGGAAGTTGTAGGCTTATATTTTTCAAAACCTGCTTTAACAAGTGCACTTAAATGCTTTAACCTCCCTTCTAGACTACCACCCACCAGAGGTAGTAGAAAGGAAAGGTTATTAGGGAAAAAGAGGATGTGAACCTGTTAAGAAATAGTTCTTTGGTGTGAAAACAATCTGTGTTGTCAGGATATCAGTAGTTCAATTCATACAAATCAGCAGCAGTAGCTTGTTCCATTCTCAAACATTATTTATGATAGCTTAAGCTATTTGCAAACATTAGTTACGAATCAGCAACAGTATTTCAATCCAGAAGAAGCCTCGAGACTCTACCGATCAGCCTGAGTCTGTGGACGCAGCAAGAAACTGCTGGAACACCATCAGAAGTTCTTTGGTGTGTTTCTCTTTACAAAGTCGCTAAGACAAATGATGTTCAACAAAAAAAGCAAGGCAAACCAATACCATAGCATTGTCAGAGACCAGCATCAGCAAAGCCCAACAAAGACCAGCAAAGAATGGCAAGGTGGACCAATGCCACAAAACATTGCCCACTGTATGTTGGGTTATATTTACACATTTTCCAAACCTCACATATTCTCCCAGGCATCCACTCTAACAAAATATCAGATGCCCCTTTTTTTAGGCAACTTCCAGAAAAACACCAGGTGTCAGTACTCAGCAAAACATCCTTCCATGTGTCTGCTTCAACAAAAACATCCTCTCATAAGAGAGTTCCCAGAAAAACATCACATGACACAACTGAGTCTCAAAACAAGCAAACAACGCCCCCTTCCAATTGCCACTTCAAGAAGTGCCAAGAAGTGGGCCTAGAATGTATGAGAAAAGTTGTAAGCCAGTAAGCAGTTTTCTAACTGTCCCCCACAAGCTGTGCTGAAACTGCTATTGGTTCCTGCCATAGCTTCCCTCGACAATGTAAGGTATAAGATGAAATAAACCCTCTCTTTTCCAAGCTGGCTTTGGTCCTGGTGTTTATCATGGCAACAGAGAAGCAAGCTAGCAACCTCCTTACAGATAAAACCCTTGCAAAGTCACATACAGGCTTAGAATTGACCTTTGTAGATTTTAGCAAAGTGGACAAATAGCCATGAAGTACAGCGTCAAATGGTGATACAGATGGCGAACCCCCTAAGCATTATATTCTGGGAGCTGGAGAGATGGCTCTGCATTTTGAAGTGTTTCTTCCAGAGGAAATGGGTTCTATCTCTAGGCTCTTCCATCCCTACCACCCACATGGTGGCTCACAACTGTCCATAAGTCCAGTTCCAAGGGATTTGGTGCCCTCCTCTGGCCTCTGTGAGCATTGGATACACATGCGATATACGTACGAGCAAATAAAGCACCCATACACATAAAATAATGAATTAGAAAAAGAATCATGCCCCACAAAGTGGTGATCTTTTCTCTGTGCCCCCCTGAGGACTGTGGCATCTTCTTTGCCTGGTCCAGCATTTTAATAGTGAGATTTTGATCCTGTATTGATGCCTTGGTTTTGCTTCTGTGGGATCACATTTGTTCTGCGGACTTGCTCTGTTGGCCCAGGAGCCTCCATCCTGTTTTAGAAGTTTCACACAAATGAAAATCTTTACTAAATGTCTGTATGAAAGGAAGTGGCACAGGAGGATGACAGCATCCGGACTACCCATGCAGTTGAAATGGCTTCCCCCTTTAAACTATTTGCCCCAGAAATCTCAGGCTATTTTGCTTAACAACCAGCAGTTCAGGTTTAAACCATCAGAAGCTCGATGAGACCTTAATATTTCAAAATTATGAGCAGTTACTTCCAGGGGCAGCTCATGTTACTGAATTATGACCAATTTATTATCCCAAGGGAAAGCAAGTGTAGCCTGATATCTTAAGACATCTCAACTACTGCTGCATACTATAGAAAGAATAAAATCACGTGTATTTTAACCTAGAATAAATCACATCTCTTTATCCCCCCAACTCCCCAAATTCCACTCATTAAAAGGGGGTAAAAAAAAGGAAAGACTTCCATAGTACTATACAGCAGCATCTAGCTCTCTTATGAAGTACTCAACATCCTAGAAATTATGCACAGTTCCTTTCACTTGTAGTAAGCTGGGTGTGGCTTGAGAGTTCATGAGACTGAGAGAAAAGAATGAATTCAAACCTATTTCTGAAAATTTCTTTGGGTCAGACTTTTTTGTGTTGCACTTCTTTCAAACTTTAAACAACCTTTTATGATTTTGTCTACATGAACCTCAGTCACCACTGCTGAAAGGCTGAAGTGTTTTCTGTCCTTTTCTAATATATGAAAGAGCTGAAAAGGTACTCCTCCAATCCTAGTATTCTGTTAGAGCCAGAAAGCATCTCTGCATGGGGCATCCTCTGGTTGAGTTGGGAGACTCCTGAGAGGGTGTGTGAGCATCATGAGGTGGTTTGAATCAGAGTGGCCCCCAAAGGCTCATGTATTTGAATGTTTGCTTCCCAATTAGTGTAACTGTTTAGGAAGGATTAGGAGGTGTGGCCTTGTTGGAGGAAGTGTCATTGGGGGTTTGATGTTCAAAAGCCCGCAGGAGGCCACTCATTAGTTCTCTGCCTCCTGCTTGTGGATAAGATGTAGTCTCTCAAGCTACTGCTCCAGTGCTATGCCTGCTTGCTGCCATTCTCTACACAGCAATAGAACAGGAACTAAGATACAACAGATCTAAGATGGCTGCTTTCCTGCAGTTTATTTATTTGTTTACTTTTGTATTTTAATTTTTAACAATATTTTCAAATACGGTTTTCACTTTCTGTGGTTTTAGTGCAGTTTTTAGTTCCTTACATTACTCTTTTTTTTTGTTTGTTTTGTTTTTAAACCTTGCTGACAAGTTCTCTTTCATCTTCTCATGAGCAGAACACAGGGATCCCGGATGTCTTCTGGCTGAGTCTCACAAACATCTAGTGGCTCTGCTCTGGAAGGCCTCATTTGCTCTTAGTCACTGAAGCACTGGAGTTTTGGCCCTGCACACATAACAGCCCTCTATATTTCTGTGCATCCTGTGATAAACAAACTTCTTCCTTCTGTGCAACAGTCTGTGGCTGAAGCATAGCTGCTGGGAGCCAATCCTACTGGATCTTCCCTAATGAATGAATTTCAGACATGGCTGCAGTTCACTTCCATGGGAATTCACAGACTTGTGTACAAGCTAGGGCCACTAGAAATGGATTGAGAATTCTCAGCCATACTGCCCAGTCCTTTGGGTGTCATCACCTAAGAATAGCCAGGGAAAGTGGCCCATACGGAGGTGTGTAGAAGAACTCCTTCTAGGTTTTAAATTTTTTGTTGGTGCAGTTTGGTGTCCACAGCTCTAATAGCAGCCCTCACAGTTGTAGCAGTTAAAATGTGTCCTGTGCACTTGCTGGAGAAGATTCTATCTCCCAGGAGTTAGTGTATAAGCTCTTGCACACTCAGGAATTTATTCCCTAAAATAGACTATGTTTCCTTCTTTAAAACTTTCTTTTGTCTGGGTCTTAACTCATTGTCCCTGATTTAGTTCTCCATCTGCTATGTATATCTAGAGCACACATGTGAGAAGTCAATGATTCTCATTTTTCTCATCAGTAATAGACACCTTACAAGGCTCTTTAGGCCTCAGGATTTTACCACACCTAGAGGAGGTCATGCTTATGTAGGTTATGCAGAGGCTATGTGGACCCTTGAATAGTCTTCTTGCAAGCCTCTGGGGCACATTTACTCCCTTTGCTCGCTAGCACAGTATGAGACTGAATTTAGAAGCCAAGGGAGATAACTTCTATGTAGGTATTATGCTAAAACTGACTTAAGCACATCAGATCTCAAACCTCTTATTGCTTTCTATGTTACTTGTTGTACAATATACTCAGAGAACATTGGCCTGGCACTGTGTCATTCTAGAACCTCAAACCATTTTTATTACCCTGTTGTCTCCAAAAAAACCTTTTAGACTTATACTACACACTCATTTCCTCAGGATTTACAATTTTATCAATTGATGTTCACTAAGTGGCTCAAAATTTCCACATGTAGCTGTCTGTCAACAGCGTCAACAGGGCAGTGTTAGAAGTGAGAGGAGGCTTAGCCCTTTAGGACCCAGAAATGTACAGGGCACCAGGCTGATTGTCAAGACAAAGGTGATGGATAGGTTTGCACAAGGGAAGCAGTTATTTCAATAAGGCTTATCTGAGTTAGCCCAGAATAAACAGCTGCTGTTCTCTATAGGGAGTACCATTTGACACGAATGAAGACAAGGACAATGATCAGGACTGAAAGACAGTTAATTGAAAAGGAGTAGCCAGCTCTGATCTGAAGATTGAGCTCCTTGGGGGGATTCACGTAGCCACAGTGAGTCAAATGTTTTTACATAGAAGGATTTTCCCAGGGAGACACAAACACCAGACTCCACTGACCTCAAATCAGGAAAACATTGACTTCACAGCCACTTAGATGGGCCTGATTTCCAGGTGGTACATCTCTTAATTGCAGTGCTCATTAAAATGGCAAGTTCTTTTCCTATTAGATCTATAGAAGCTCAGAAATCAGAGGAGAGGAGAATGACAACGTGTGTATTAAGTATTTAATTCCCTCCCCTCCTTTAACCAAACACTTCAGGCTTTTGGTTTAAAGATTTTTTTCCCTTTTTGGTTAAGGACCCATTGCTTTTTTTATTGAATCTGAGAATCAAGAATGAACAGCATCTGTCTTGGAAGAATGAATGTTAGTTCTGTCTGAATGGCTAAATAGTAACACTCCAATTATTGTCTATTAAGGCAGCTCAGTTTGTTCTATCATCTCCTCAGACAGGTCTTCAGACCTGGACTCTGACTACATTAGCATTCCCTTCATTCTGTCAAGAATTGCTCAGATGTATTTTTCTTTATGGTATGTAGTGTCATGTGAAATATTGTTATTCGTCTACCCATCTTTATAATGTAGTTGACTGTGACCTCAATCTTGTAAAGGCAGAACTTTGTTTAATTTATTGTTGAAGATATGTGGTATGCACTTAGCACCTAGATTAGCACTTAAAGTGTTAAAACAAATACTCAAGTACCCTGGGCAAGGATTTTCACATTTCTCTCTAATAAACTGTATTCACTTTCCCATGTATTTTTAAAGCTACTTCATTATAGGTTTCCTCTATTCATTTGTGATGAAGCAATAAGAACAAAACAGACAAAATGTTATATATAATCAAGAAAATGTTAATGATAGCAGTTGTACATCACACACACACACACACACACACACACACACACACACACACACACACACAGAGAGAGAGAGAGAGAGAGAGAGAGAGAGAGATATTGAGAGAGAGAGATCAAAAAGTCAACATGTTCACTGTAAAAATAAATATCTCATTGTAGGCTTATTTCTTTCAAAAACCTACTTTAATAAGTGTTCTTAAATGCTTCAACTGCCCTCATAGCCCACCAACCAAAAGTACGGAGAAAGATGACTAATAAGATAAGGAGGGGGGTGTAGACCTGTTTAGAAGTAGTTCTTCCACCCAGTCTACTAGCAAATACCACACACGAATCATCAACATCAGTTCAATTTAGAAGAAACCATGACATGCCATCCTGTCTACTGAAGTGGCAAGAAGCAGCCAAAACATCATCAGAGAAGTTCTTTGGTGAGTTTCTCTCTACAAAGTCACAGCAAGTGAAGACCAGAGAAGAATGCAACATGAACCAATGCAAGAGTGTTGTCAGTGAAGACCAGCATTAGTCAAGCCCAATGAAGACCAGCAAGATGAACCAATGCCAGAGTATTGTCCACTGTCTGTTGGGTTATACTTATACTCTTCCTAAACATCAAGTGATCTCTCAAGTGCCTACTTCAGAAAAACATCACATGTCTTTTCACCAGATAGCTTCCAGAAAAACACCACATGTGTGTTCTCACCAAAACATCCTCTCACAAGACGGTTTCCAGAAAAACATCACATGACACAACCTAGTCTCTAATGAAACCAGAAATTCCAACTTCATCCTATAAAAAGCAAGTTTTAGCAAATTATGGAAAAACTGTCATACAGTTTATCAAACTGGCATGTGTACTTGTGTTAGAGTGGTTAGCCTTCATCAACAATCCCTGCTATGACTTACTATACAGTTAATTATAATTTAACATAGATAAAAGGAGTAACAGAGACCTTGAGTACACTTGCTACGTTAGCATGGATGTTTCCTTCCATCGCTATTCTTGATAAAGTACAATACAGCATTACAGCCAGATTAGCACCCAATTTCCCCAGTTTTACACCAGTAAATTGTGTGTCTGTGTGTATTTTTTTAAACATAGAAGTTGTATTTGCTACCACACTCAAGAAACGTCCATCATCTTGTAGTCTCATCTACATCTCTGCCTTTCTCTTTGCTATTTTTCATCCAAGTCTGTAACTGTAAAAGTGCCATAGATTGCCACCATTTGTATAATTCATCACTTCAGAATGTTACATAATTGGAACCACACAATCTATCGGGACCAGCTTTTCTTTAGTTAGCAGAAGTCCTTAGAGGAACTACCCAAGGTGCTGAGTCTAGCCAGCTTTCATTCATTTTTATTTCTCTGTTCTGTTTTCATTTCTGTGGTATCCATGTGCCTCCTCCTTCCTCTAATCTCTCCTCCTCCTCCTCCTCCTCCTCCTCCTCCTCCTCCTCCTCCTCCTCCTCCTCTCTGAGAGTTTCAAATAGAACTACTGTTCAGTGTTATATGCAAGTTTTAGTGTGAACATGAGATTTTTCTCTCATTCCTTTTATAGTCACTTTTCAACAAAGCACATTAAAGAAAGAAAGGGAGAGCTCCAGACTTCTCTGCCAAAATGCTTGATAAAACTGTAGCTTTAAAGGTGTTGTGATCTTGTGAATGGACTTTGAGACAAACTGATACCATATAACTCCTGATGTGGTGTACTGAGGATATAAAATCACTTATGTTGTATTCCTGCCAAAAATTTGTGTGACCTGAATCTAATTATGAGGAAAATCAGGAAACCTAAGCTGAATAATATTTTTCTTAATATGTGGCCCACACTTACCTACAGGGGACCCAGGATCACCAGTATACTGAAGGTGCAGTATCCTATGTACTTCTCTATACAAGTGACAATTTTCTGTCCTAATTTTTCAGACTAGGTTCCTGGATTCATGTTAAGCTTTCTAATTAGGAGTATTGGTTAAACATGTTTTGGAGAAAAAAAATCAAAGAAGGATAAGGAAAGAATATGATACAGAGACATTTGTGTCCTAATAAAGCACCACTGGTCATTTATCTACAAAAATATTGTAAAAGTGCTCACATCAGAGTGTAGTGGTATACAACTGTAAACAGGAGGCCAAGGCAGGAAGGTCTTGAATTTGAGGTGAGCGGGGGATATCCAGAGAGATCTACACACAACAAGAAAAAAAAAACCATAGCGATTATTTTTAAAAGAGTCAAAAGTCATCTGGAAAATTACATGGATGCTTAAACTAGGTAATATCACTTTTATACAAAATGGATGTATCAAGTCATAACACAAAGATTATGAGGTAAGATTAAACAAACACTGTCATGTAGGCTGAAAAATGTTAATTAAAGGCATAATGGTACTGGGCCTACAGAGGAGAATATCTTTACTTAGGAGATTCACATTAGAATAATTTATATGAAATGTCTTGATATATGCAATTTAAAAGTGGGCCAGAGACTATTTGAAACACTTTGTTTCCATGTTAAATTTCCTTCGTTGTTATCGTCTCTATGAGGCACAGCTTGTGCTTAGAGTTCATTGTACTCTTCAGGTTCTATGAAAATGTTTAACATCTTTTAAAATCAGAACATAAAAGGTAAATTCATAAACCTAAAATGTTTTAGTAAACAGTATTGACCATTGATATTTGTACAGACACAGTTATAAAATATAATGCCATAATTTTTTTGAGACAAAGTCTTACTCTGTAGCCAAGGCTGGCCTAGAAGTCCTTATGTATGTTAGACTGATCTCTCAAGCTCCATGCTGGGGTTTTAGTCGTGAGCTTCAAGGCCTAGCTTAATTTAAATTGATTTTTGGAGGAAGAGGCAGATAAAACGCCCAAGACTCCTGACAGCCATGGGAAGACTTGGTGGCCACCATTACAACTTAAACTCCACGGAGCAGAGAACAATGGGCTTGCTTATTTTCTGTATCACAGATGTTCAGTGCAGTATCTCTAGGGTGTAGGGAATAACTTTTATAAAAATCAAACTACTAGCTTCACTGACTTTCACATACTACTGACTGGAACAAACAGGAAGGTTCCAGGAAGGTGGCTCCATGGGTAAAGGTGCTTGTCACTAGGTGCCATGAGCTGAGTTTCGTTCCTGTAACCTACATGGTGGAGGAATAATGCCACTTCTCCAGAGTTGTTCTCTGACCTCCACCCACGTACTGTGGTGTGCGCATAAGTGCGTGCAAATACACAATATTGTGAAGAGTAAAAACAGACAAACCGACAAACAGCTCCAAGGTGTCCATGACCAGTATGTTGCCTCATAAATGTTAACCTGCTGAGACAATGTGTAGGGATTATGTAGGTTATGTTTATCTCTCAATCTCTGTGCTGGGATTACAGGCATGGACCACCAGGCCTGGTTTAATCTAAATTGGTTTTTGGAGGAAGAAGCACATAAAGTGTCTAGGGCTCCTGACAATTATACAGAGGCACAGAGGACGATTTCGACATGACGCCCCCTATTATGATCCCTCTAAGGAATAGCTTTTAGTTTTTTGTTTTTGTTTTGTTTTGTTTTTTGAGACAGGGTTTCTCCAAATAGCCCTGGCTGTCCTCGAACTCACTCTGTGGACCAGGCTGGCCTTGAACTCAGAACTCCATCTGCCTCTGCCTCCCAAGTGCTGGGATTAAAGGTATGAGCCACCAATGCCTGGAAACTTCTAGTTTTTGATCTAAAAGAATATTAGACTCATAAGGCCCTATATGCATTCAGCGAGTGCTTATATGAATTAACGCCTGTGTGGCTCCCTTCTGCAGAGCTGTTCTTCCTTAGGGACCCAGTTTATTTTGTCTTCACTTCTTTCATGGTACTTACTTGTCTTGTCATGTGTTCCATGCTACAAAGCCAAAGTCCAACAGGCAGGCAAAAATCAGTTCTCAGTTTATTCATGTCAAATGCTAACTGAGAAAGAAGAGGTTCAAAGCAGGGTTGGGACATAAGACAGCTTTACAGAGTGTCAGCTCAGGGGCAGTGTTGAGAAAGATTGTGCTTGTTTTTGAAGGATTAGGAATTCATAGCCAAGGCAGGTGGAATGTTCACACAGGTAATGCTGGCGGGCATGGACACTGAAGTTTTAGGAGACAAATGCTCAGGGAATACAGAGGGAGAGTAAGCACTCTGGTTATCATGAACCACAGAGCACATCAAGGACTTAGTGGAAGAAATGAACAGGCTCTTAGAGATGCAAGTGACTCTTAGGGCTGTGCGAGTTTGGGATAAAATGAGGAGATGAGGAGGCAAAGAGACTCATTCATTGTTTGTTTGAGCAGTTCACAGGGTCATGAAGGATATGGAAATGTACTTCAGGTACATTGTAGATGAGAGAGGCAAGGCAGATCTCATTTTGATTATGGAATCAAGGGCAAATATTGGTCAAACAGAATTTCAAGATTTCGTCTCATTTAGACTGAGATAGTTATACTGCCACTCCAGAGAAGAGCAAGTCAGGATAAGCAGTCACTTTGAGGGTGTTCAAAGATGTTGAACTTGGGCAGTATATGCTCTATATAAAGAATCATAAAGCAAGCTTCTTGTGTCAGGTAGGCTTCTCATAGACAAAGAGACATCAAACAAGAGAGATGGGCTGGAAAGATGACCCAGTGGGCAGAGTGCTTGCCGTGAAAGCTCAAGGAGCCGAGATCAGACCCTCAGCATCTATGTAAAAGCTGCACATGTGACCTTATTGCTTAGGTCAGTCGACTGCAGTTGACTCCTGGGGGCTTGCTAGGCAGTCAGTCTTGTCCAGTTAGTTAGTGAGCCCTGGTTTCAGTGAGAGAGACTCTGTCACAAGCAAAACAAAACAAAACAAAACACAAAACAAAACAGAACAGAACTGAAAAGCAACCAAGGAAGATGCACTTTGCCCTCTACATGGATGCAAAGACCTGTGCACAAACACGTGAACACACACACATGTATAAAACACACACACATACACACAAAGTAAAATTAGAAATGGATACAGGCTTATCTGACAGTATGACTCAAGAGCTGGGAAGACGTTATGTACTGGAAGCTCAGAGAGGAGAGAATGTTGAGGATGCAGTTAGAAGTGGGAAATGTTCTAGGGGGCTTTACACCAAAGCAGGCTGTGAGATTTTGTGCTTTGCTGGATAGGAAGCACATCCTAAGAGCATCATACAAACTGATGTGATTTCTAGGAGAGGGAAATAAATAGCCACCTCCTTCTCTTGCCTTTCTCATCTGGACAGTATGGAGTTACTGTACACACAGGCATTGAAGGGCAGGAGTGAAGAATCTCTTGATCTACAGCTGTCCTAGCAGAGTGACTTGATTAGTTCTGAGCTTCAGGCAGAGTGACAGATCCAATGCTTGGAGATGGGAAGCTGCTGCAGCAGTTAGGTTAGGAGGAGGTGGGGGCTCTGAGAACTATTTTCAAGAAACAAATTTCAGACACTTCACATGGCAGCATGACTCCTCAGTGGTGCCCGATTGGCAAGATCTTTCTTCATAGAGACAGAGTTGATACGGGAGAAATGGGCTTGAATTGCAAAAAATAGAAGAACGAATGTTCCTTGTAGCTATTAACAGGTTTGATGGAAATGGGAAAAAGAGAAAACCATCCTCAGCATCAACATTTCCAATGGAGCAAGGTACGGAGACACCATACTCCATTATTCACAAATGGAAAAGAAAATTTTCAAATTTTAAGTTTTTAGTCCCTCTATTTTTTTTTAAAAGCAGCAGAAGGTGACATTGGCTCAATTTAATGTTTCCCTTTTAGTGGGAGAATTTAAAAGGCACACTGAATTGTACCATCTGAACTGTGTTAAAAAACGCCAAAGAGCCTCCTTTCCTTGTTCCATGTTTTTATATTCTTTTATATCCTCTTACACGTGTATGTGAAATGAGAAGCTGTTTTCTCACTGCGTGGGGCTATGTCTGATTTGTTTTGAGCAGATGAATTGATGGGTAAGGGCGTAGCACACACAGTAGTGAGCATGATCTTTGTTCAGGAGTGTATGGCTGAGCAGTTTGCAAGCATTCAGAATTTAAAAGCAATCTTGTTTTCATATGAATCTTAAACTTTGCAAGGTGTTCCACTAAATGACTTTTGCCAGGATTCACTATTATTTGAACTGGACAGTTTTTCCTAGGATTCTAGGAGTTAATCATAGTTCATATGATGCTGAGCAGTTCTGCTGGGGAAAGCATTTGCTCTGATTGCTACAACATACAAAAACATACAAAGACTGGAAGGAATCAAGTCAGGATTTCAGGAGTGTATTCCTTCTTCAACGTGGTACATACATGCATACATACATATATGCATACCTACACACACACACACACACACATATATACATATATATATATATATATATATATATATATATATATATATATATTCATGCTATGCACATACATACACACATTATCAGCACAAAGATCTTAAGAACTTGTTTTTCATAGCAAACTGTGCACAGATAGTGGTTTCTATTTATTCAACCATATATTAATATATTAATATTATTAATTTTATATTATATGTTTCTTGATATGGCTGTGTGCTTTATCACATGACTCTGTAAAACCCTTCACTTAGAAGGTATGAAATATTCTCTACACCCCATTGGTCTTATGCCAGTAAAGAGATGCTGAGGAGAGGTCTTAGAAGACATTGTGAGTTGTTTCTCCCATTACTGCTGTCCTTCTTTCTGAGAAGAACAAGTTGCAGGTGGGTATAGGCTCAAGATGAGTGAAACAGCTATAGAGCGGACCTCAGGCCCATCTGCATCCTGAACCAGACCCTGTCTAGTAGTCATTAAATAAGCAAATGCAAAATTTAAAGCTGTTTTTGTTTCACAGGAAAAACTAACTAGTATTGATGGGAATTCTCAAGCCTTCTTAATTGGCCTCATGGTAGATGTACAAGTGTAAAGTTCTGGCTAGCAGTTCAGCTAATCCGTGTGCCTGCATGTCAGAGTCTGGCTAGCAGTTCAGCTAATAATCTGTGTGCCTGCATGCCACAGTCTGCTTTTTAGCTAACCCACAGTGAATCGAAAGTTAAGTTGACCAAGAATCTCAGAAGTACCCAAGATTTGAACTTTAAAAATGGTTATTTTCATAATTTTGTAAAATCTTGAGCTTTAAGTAACTTTAGAAAAAAAGAAATTTAAGAATGTTCACAGGGCTAATGATCTTTGATTTCTGGTCATTTCCATCTACTGGAGGGAAGATGTGGCCAAGAAACCACACCAGACAAGTTCAGATCTTAGAAGCCTTTTTCTAATCCAGTCTTCTTGCTGACACATCCTGGATACTTTTCTTTGATAATAACCTTCTTCATCTTCTAAGCTGGGGGCTATGAAGGAGAGTGTGTCATGGTGATCACATGACACAGATATCTTGAAAACTTGGAAGTGGATCAAAGATGTTGGATCTCCTAGTTACATCATCAAATACTCAGATAAGCATTTTAGTTTTTAAGATGTCCCATGTCACATGCTTTGAAGCTATCATTTAACTCAAAGTCTATTCCTCAATTCTTGGACCAGGAGCCACAATACTCAAGTTCTAGATTCTAATACTTTTCTAGTTAGTACTTGTCCTGGTCAGCTTTTTGTCAATTTGACATAAGCCAGAGTTATCTGGGATGAGGAACCTCAACTGAGAAAGTGCTTCTACTAGATCAGATGTAGGGAAGTCTGTAGGGAAGTTTCTTGATTGATAATTGATGTGGAAGGGCCTCGCCCTTGGCAGGTGGTCCTGGAATGTATAAGAAAGCAAAGTGAGCAAGCCATGAGGAGCAAGCCAGTAAGCAGTACTCCTTCATAGCCTCTGCTTCAGTTCCTACCTCTAGGTTCCTGCCTTGAGTTCCTGTCATGACTTCTCTTCATAAAGGACTACAACTATTAGCTGAAATAAACCATTTCCTCCTCAAGTTGCTTTTGGCAATGTGCTTATCACAGTAATAGAAGCATAACTAATAACAGCCTTTATGTTAAATCTGATATGCTGCTGGACTGACCTCAGAGAGTCTGAGTTTCCTCATCTGTTATAGAGTGACAACAGCCAGGTTTGGGTTTGCCCACCATGAATCAAAAGGACTGAGTCCTACTTCTCAACTATTCTTTGATATTTATAAAGAATACCCTTCTTCTCATAGAGTGCAAAGCCTGAAGAAATCGTTATTTATTTATTTATTTATTTATTTATTTATTCATTCATTTATTTAATGTGTGCAGTGTGTGTATGTGTACAATGTGTGTGTGTGCATGTTGGTGTGGAGGCCAGAAATTGATGTCTTGTATCTTCCTCAATGCTCTTTACTATATTCCTTTCAGAGTAGAGTCTCTTGTTGAAGCTAGAGCTCCTTGACTCAACTAGGCTCCAGGGATCTGCCTGTCTAAACACTTGACCCCAACATTGAGTCACAGATAGGCACACTATGCCTAGCGTTTACAGGAGTGGTGGAAATATAAACTTAGGTCCTTATACTCATGTGCCATGTACTGTATCAACAGAGCCATCTCCAAAGCTCGCCAGGGATATTTGAGTATTAACACTATTCTTAGTGTTACAGAACCATATCTCGGATTTCATAGTTCTTTGACCTTGCCATTTTTGCGATCGCACATGAGTTTGATTATCTGTTTATATTTCTGTCATCTGCTGCTTGTGTTTAGGGTAAGCTCCTGTCTTTTGCTACAACTTACTACTCTATTCTTTGACAGCAGGTTTTAAGTTTGCTCTTGATCTCTCTGAGTGCCATTCATAATAATGACAACGCAACAATAGCGATGCCAAAATGATTTATTAGTACAAGCTTTGGAACAAGTTTGCCTTTGTTCAAATTATAGTTTTGCATTTTAGTAGCTATGCAACTTTATTTTCTCTTTGCATTACATTCTTCATGTATAAAATGTTAATAATTGTAGAGTAACCCCATCCTCATGAGAACTTTTGTCAGGAGTAAATAAGCTGATACATGTAAGAAGTTTAGAACAGCTTGTTTTTCCTCCAGTCAGAAAGAAAAAAACACTTAGCATGCAGTATTGAGTTCAGAAAGGTGTTTCCTTAATACTATTGAAAAACATGGAGTAAAGTCCTCTTGGAGCCATTTGGCAAAATTAAAGGTACCTTCAAAAGTGTCAAACTGATCACAAAATCTTCTAATATTTAAAAGAATATAAAAACTTACAAACCTCTCAAGACCTAACAATACAAAATATGTGTCCAGAGGCAAATATAATTACAAAATATACAATGAAGTAGGAAAAATTCGGTTGATAACCACAGGAAAAAAATCATCCAATAGCAATATGATGGTAAGACTGATATAGTAGGCAGAGTAGATATATGAGGACATCAACATTCTACTATAAATATATGTTTAGTGACACTAGAGGACACAAAAGGCTAAAATTGAACGTTGAGAGGTGAATTACATGATTTTTAGAATTAAAATTATATTAATAATTGGAGATTAATGGAAAATTGACATTTCTGGAGCAAAGATTAGTGAATATAGAGATAGCAATAATCATCCAGAATGCATGTTTACCAAGGGAACTTACTATAGTGGTTGCAATAATACCAGATTTCCCTTATGCGTACATCTAGCATAGAACTTAAAGTGAAGATGTAGAAGTGACCCAAGCGCAGCAATTACCTCTGCAGAAGATCAAGATAATATGAATCAGAACATACTTTTGGAACTCCAAGTTAATAGTACTGGAACTTGAATCAATTTGAAAGTTGATAGCTAGAATTTTGGAGATCTCTGGTTGGTCTCCAGGGTGAGTATGTCTTCCAGGTTATCTTTTAGATGGTCTCTGGTGATATTCATAAAATATATCTTCCTAAATAATGCTTTCAGTGAGTGGCAGGCTATTCAAGATGGAACTTTCTAGAGGTAATTGAAAGTAAATTTCTGACATTCATTTTGGTGCTATTTATTTTGCACTGAAAGTACAATGTAATAACATTATGATTCTGCTTAACACACACACACACACAGCAACCAGAGGAAAAATATAGGCTATATCTGATGAACAAATGACATATGGCCAACTGCCCAACAGAAATAAGGAAGTCAGGGTTGATAATAGTATGATGTTACAAAATGCTGAAAAACCAACAACCTCAAAGTTCCAACTTTAAACCAGGAATTCTACACAAAATGGCTAAAAGCCATTCAAAACTGAAGCTATAATAAAGAATTTTTTAGACAATCAGCAAAAATCAATTAAAGTACAAGATAACATTAAAGGGTGGGTGTTATTCAAGAAAAAAGGAAATTATCATAAGTAGATAGTGAATTGTGTAGGAAGATGAGAAACAATATTAATAAGCATATAAGTAAAAATAAAAATATTATCTTCCAAAGCTTAGCATTTGTAGATGTTGATGGGAAAGTGGGAGAATGAACAAGAGTGGGAGAATGAACAAGAAAAGCCACAATAGCTTTTCTCTAAAATTGACGAACGGTATTAACTCACATTCTAGAAGCCATGAGAATCAAATTCACTATTAAAAAGACTTTTATTCTTGAGAATTTCATTCATGTATACCATGAAATATGATATCTACTACTGTTCTCCTTTTTGCAGCTTCCCCCAAATTTTCCACATTTCTTCCCTGACCATACCTGAATGGGTGTAGGGCTACTCATTGGAGCATGGACCCACCAGTAACCATATTTTCAAAAAAGAACTACTATTCTTCACCTCGTACTATCTACTGCCAATCTCTTCCCAGTGAAGGGTGAGGTTGGAAGACCATTTATGCCATCAATGCCAGGATTTTGGCTGACTTGATCTTATGCAGGTCTTGTGTAGGTAACCACAGCACCTGTGGGTTCATGAGTACAATAGGCAGCTCAAAAGTTTTTCTCATTCTTTGTCTCTTATATTCTTTCTACCTCCTCTTCTATGATAGGCCCCGAGCCTTTGAGAATGGTATCAGTACTGATGCCCTCTTTAAGGCTGAACTCTCAATTTCATATTCTTATACTTTGACCTATTATGCAACGATTCACTGACTTCAGCCCATTGCAAAAAGAAGCTTCCCTGACCAAGGTTGAGAGCAGTCTAAGTCTAAATGTGTATACATATTAACATTTAGAAGACAATTTAATAGCATGGAAATTATAAGAATATCAGGATCCACCCTCATGCAATGACCTCCCTAGCCATAGGCCTTTGACTAGGATTGCAGTACTGGGCATGAAATTTCCACCTGTGGAACAGGTTTCAAATCCAACCAGAAAACTGTTTACTACCTATAACAATTGTGTCACTATTTCAGCAGTGGGCATACTGTACATATTAGGTTGGTATTGCAGCATGCAGGGTCTAGTGTAAGTCAAGACCATTGGTGTTTTTCTTTCCCAGCACCTGGCATAGCACCTTCCTGTGTTATGAAAATAGCCATTCAGGAAGATGTTTCCTGGTCAATTTGAGATTGATTTCAGAAAAAGCATCATACCATATAGTTATGGTGGGTAAATAAGAGGAATGGCATTAGCCTGTGTTGTTTTAGAGATCTCTGGACCTTCCCTGAGCAATAACTCATAGATCAGTATACTAGACATTCTATTGCCACAATCATCATTTTAATGATGTAATAAGAATAATTAATGCCAGTAGCCTGTGTTGCCTTTTTTGAGAGTAGAGTGACAAACCCTGTAACGAGGAGTAACTTACGTATCCCTCATCATTTCTCCTAGGATACAGCTATTTGGGGCTCTAACTAAAAGTATAAACTCTTACTAGGTCCTACTAGTTTCCATTTCCAAAAGGTTCCAAGCTCCAGCACCTCTCCTATTGAGTACACTGAAAAGAGCTATTTAGTTATTCAACTTTTACCTGACACATCACAGTGAGTAACAGTCTTCAGAGTGAAGCAACACTAAAAAGCATAGGGTTCTTACCTTCTGGACTTTAGCTTGAGATTTTATTGAATACCCTTTTCCCTGTGATGTCTTTAAGAAGAGAGAAATGTTGCCCTTGATTTTTAGAGCATATGTCTACATATGAGTTGGTATCAGCCATTAGTTTCCTGTTTCTATATGTGAAAACACTACTATGAATTCTATGTTTTGGAAGAGATAATATAAAATTTAATAATTATAATAAATGTCAATACTAACAGCATTGTATGTAGACAAAGTTCTGTTATTCAGTTTAGTGCCAAGATCCAGCCTCGGCTTGGAGAGGAGATCCTGAGGAAGGGGTGTATGGGAGCAGCAAAATAACAATCAGAAGTCAATCGTGGGTACAAGCTGACAACTCTATGTTCTTCTCCAGATGTCTCTCCAGACAACCCTGTAGGCATTTCTTGGCTTTGTAGTCTGCTCAAGATAGCTGTCTGCTCAAGACACCTCTCTGTTCAAGACAGCTCACTGCTTGAGACAGCTCTCTGCCAGAGACAGCTCTCACATGCAAAAAAAAAAAAAAAAAAAATCTAAAAGACAGCTCACGGGTTTTATGACCAAAGTCAGAAAAGATGTAAGAAAAAAATTCTTGAATATTTTTTTTTAACCAAGGTCAGAAGTCCTGCTAGAAAAATTCTAAAAGAACTGTATTCACTCTCCAAGCAGTTCTCTCTGGGTCTCTGTCTCTCTGTCTCTCTCTGTCTCTGTTTCTCTGTCTCTATCTGATTCTGTTTCTGTCTCTCTCTCAGACCAAAGCCCAGTCTTTTATTTACACATCAATTCAATCATTTACTCCAGGTTCCCTTTTGATTATCCCACAAATTGGCCCCTTGATTCTTAGAGACAGCAGGTACATTTTTTAAACATTGCAAATGAATTCAGAGATCTACCTGCCTTTGTGAGCACAGACAATAAGCTAGCTCGGTGGGATCCAGTCATGAAATTACCATTCCCACCATGCGTGGACCTAAATTTTCTCTGTCTCAGGCAGACCTTGAACTCAGTGATCTACCTTCCTCTGTGTCTTTCTGACAAGCTGGCTTATTAACACAGTAGCTTTTGTTCTTTTATGTCTGTGAAGCCCCTCATACAATTCATATCTTTATATTTTACATAGTTGAAAAATCCTGTTTATATATTTTTAAACTCATGTTTTTAGAGTTCTTTCCTATAGCCTTAAGGGCTGTCCTGATGGTCATAGCATTTACATTAGACACACCCTTTCCTTCTAGATTCATGCTGCTTCTAATCATCATGAAGTCATTAGCTTTGGCAGGGAGAACATCTCCCAAAGGAGGAGCATGAAGTAAATTACATAATTATTATATGAACAAGCCTCATGCCCAGCAACTGTCAATCCTTGTTGAGGCCCACACCCTGCTGGCTCTGCTCTAGTGGCAGGAAATTGTGTCGCATCGTCCCTTCCAAAGCCATACAAGACTCAGCATCTCCCCCTTTCTGTTTTAATTTGAGAGAGTGAATGTTGATTGTGAGTGTGGTTATTGAACATGTGACTTGCTTGATGAAGACTGAAAGGAGAAAGAAACTAGTAAGAATAAACTAACTGCAATTTTTCCATTTATCAGCAAGGTCACCCAGGATGATTAAAGGGTGCATTCATGTACAACAGAGGCTGCAGACATTTTCTCAATAGAAGTGGGTCCTGTTTTAGAGTTACTAATATCCATGATCCTATGATGTAGGATATTTGTATCCAAAGCTAAATTAGAATTATTCTGAAGCCCCTTTAATGAGACTGAATTTTAGACTAGTCATGTTCAGAGGTATTATACTCCAAGGGGGTTACACAGACCCAACAAAACAGTGAATGGCACTGAGATTCTGATCTTAATATTTTAAATCTGATTTCCCATAAATAGAACTGCTTCTTCTAAAGCATTATGGCTATCCTAGTGTCCCCTGTCAATAGTCTCCTAGATTATGAGTGTTATTGACACATTTTTTGGATAACTGATCTTGGATGATGTGCTATGTGAATCTCTTAAACCAAGGATGTAATAAGTAAGGCAAAACTAGAAATCACACACCTTAAGGCTGTGATCCCCATATATCAAAGGTGAAACAATTCTTTTAGATCTCTTGAGAACCAAGGTAGCCCTATGAAAAGCTTCTATACCAGGGTTGTAGAGCCACAAGCCAATAATGTGGAGTGATTCTCTCCTGGCCATCCAGCTGGAGATAACTGAGAGCTTCCAGGACTTCCTCTGCTACATTAGGAGAGTTAGAGGATCTTTGTCCTCATTGCTTTTGATGACTGATCAAAACTTTCTTTCTTCATGGCAATAGACCTGTGGAATAGTTACTACAGTGGGTAATGAACATGTTAATTCCGTAATAGTTTGAGTGGTAGCAGATTGGTGGTCTGTTGTTGTAGAACTAGAAAAGAGGCAAGGGTGTTAAGGGAATTTTAGTCCTGGAAGGAATCCTTTAAGTAGGAAGTTTCCTGTGTTGTATTAAGGAAAGCAGAGGGAATTATTTATCTGCTTTAGGTAGCCAAGGAAGAAGATACCATGCTAGTTATATATCTGGTAACAGCTTTTCTGTGAAAAAGAAATTGGCTTAAGGAGATAATATTATTTTATTAATTAAGGATTAAACAATGGTTATTAATTTAGAAATTTTGACCTATGGGAGGTATATCCAATTTGATTTTCTGAAGCTCAAAAGAATTTTAAACAAATTGAAAAATGTTTAAACAATTTTGGGTTAAAAAGCATGAACATTGTTTTAGGTGGTCCTGTTATGAGGGAAAACAAACATTTTATGTAAAGAGAAGACTAAGCTTTGGTTTTCCAGAGAGAGCTACCCAGGAAGAACTACTTTGAGAGCGAACACAGCTCTTCTAGAGTTTTTCTAGCAGGATTTCTGATTTTGGTTGGAAACTCCAAGAATTTTTTTCTAGCAGCTTTTCTGACTTTGGTCAGAAAACCCATGAGCTATCCAGAAAGTGTTTAGAACTGTTTCTAGTTCGCGAGAACTGTCTCTGGCAGAGAGCTATCTCTAGTAGAGAGCTGTCTCAAGCAGGGAGCTGTCTTGAGCAGAGAGCCGTGTCGAGCAGACAGCTATCTTGAGCAGACTACCGAGCCAAGAGCTATCTACAGAGCTGTCTGGAGAGCCATCAGGAGCAGAACACAAAGCTGTCAGCTTGTACCCGTGATTGACTTCAAGTTGTTCTTTCGCTGCTCTCAAACACCTCTTCCTCAGGGCCCCCTCTCTAAGCTGAGGCTGGACCTTGACAGGGAAAACATCTCCCAAAGGAGGAACATAAAGTAAATTTTGTACATTATACAAACAAGCCTCATGCCTAACAACCGTCAGCACTGGCATAGGCCCACGTCGTGATCGCTCTTTGGGAAACTGAATCACTGTTCCTTCCAAGGCCATGAGGGAGGGACTCACAGTTTGGTTCTTTATTGAACCCAGAGCACTGAAGGTCTAGGGCTGGGAGAAATCCTACTCTTCACCTCGGCTTGATTCTTCTCTTACTGAAAACAAAGAAGAAGACACAATTTACACAGGAGCCATAGTAATTAACCAAGTTCTGCCTGTACTGCCCCACAGCTGCTCACACAAGACAGCTACGGAGTGAAATAGAAGAAGCAACCAATCGGGACCATCAGTATCAGGTGTATTAAACAGAATTATTTAACTTTTCATCTAAAATAGACTTTGATGTGAGGAGATGTCTAGTTTTGAGAAACACTTGAATTATTCTATCACTCTTTTATCAGGATTTCTTTAGTAATTTCCCAAGAAGTGTTTTTGTTTCCACACCCCTAAAAGTAATACTCAAATTTATGGGTCACATTGAAAGCAAGGCTAAGAAGAAAGTTCATAGCACTATGTGTTCCATATAGAAATTAGAAAGTTCTCATACCAGCAACTTAAAAGTACACCTGAAAGCTCTAGAAAAAAAAAGCAAACACATGGAAGAGGAGTAGAAGGCAGGAAATAATCAAAATCAGGGCTGAAATTAATCAATTAGGAACAACAACAACAACAACAAAACAATACAAAGAGTCAATGAAACCAAGAGTTGGTTCTTTGAGAAAATCAACAAGATAGACAAACCCTTAGCCGAACTAACCAAAAGAAAGAGACAGTATCCAAATAAGCACAACCAGAAATGAAAAGGGAAACATAACAACAGACACTGAGGAAATTCAAAGAATCATTAGGTCTTACTTCAAAAGCCTGTATGACACAAAATTGGGAAATCTTAACAAAATGGATGTTTTTCTAGACAGATAGATACCACTTACCAAAGTTAAATCAAGATCAGGTAAACTATTTAAACAGCCCTATAACCCTTACAGAAATAGAAAGTCTTTAAAAGTCCCCCATCTCCCTCAAAAAACCCAACAAACAAATAAATAACAAAGCAAAGCAAAGCAAAACACCCAGGGTTAGATAGTTTTAGTGCAGAATTCTACCAGATATTCAAAGGAGAGCTAATATCAATATTTCTCAAAGTATTCCACAAAACAGAAACAGAAGGAATGCTGTCAAACTTATTCTATGAAGCCACAGACACCCTGATACATAAAACACACAAAGACTCAACAAAGAAATACAATTTCAGCACAATTTCTCTTATGATCACTTATGCAAAAATACTCAATAAAATACGTACTAACCAAATCAACGAACACATCAAAAACATCATCTACCATGATCAAGTAGGCTTTATCCCAGGGATGTAGGGATAGTTCAATATATGAAAATCCATCAATGTAATCCACCATATAAACAATCTGCAATAAAAAAATTACATGATCATCTCAGTGCAGAAAACGCCATTGATAAAAATCCAAAAATTAACCTTAATTTATCACCTTTTAAACATTAGTAGCTGCTTCTTTAAAACAACTTCTTCTTCTTCTTCTTCTTCTTCTTCTTCTTCTTCTTCTTC
>NW_021604766.1:603923-615955 GCF_004785775.1 Grammomys surdaster
AGAAGCATGAGTGACAGGTTACTGAAGCACAAGTGACTCCAAAACAGCTGTGTCACCAACATATCTTACCCTAGCACAGCAGTCAGCTTCCCCATAGCTGCGCAGCTGTAGTGCCCTCCTCACTAACATTTCATCCTTTATATGTTCTACCAGCTTCTGAGGATTGCATCCAGTTGGGTGGAAGGACAGAAGGGAGTGTTTGGAAACTCAGATGGGGGTCTATTGACCCTTGAGAATCTCTTGTGGGTAACCACAGATACTCTGATTAAGATGGTAATGGTCATTATGCTCAGAGGACAGAGTCTCACAATACAGGCTTTTCCTTTGAAAATGATACTCTCTTCTTGCTCATCTTCTAGATAGTAAACAGTTTGCATCTGATGTTCTAGATGAACCCTTTTCCTTCACTAATATCATTTCCTCTCATGTCTTTATTGAAATGTAATACATGTAAATAAATTTCTTCAAATTATAGGGAAAGGGATGCTTATTCTTTAATAAAAATGTATTAAGTCCAAATGATCCTTTCAGCCACTTTCAACAAAAGGTGAATAAAGACGCTAAACCAAACAATAATTATTATGCATAAGTGACATGTCATGTGTGTCAGAAAAATAATTAAAATGCTTATTATTTACTGACTTCATCATTACAGTATAATGAGTAAAGCTTAATCACTTAGTTGCTTTATCCACATTTAATTTATAATCTTCCATATACCAAACTTTATAGCCATGCTTAAATTACTATAAAATAGCTAAAAATCTTAGAGCAATAAAATTTTTATATAGATTGCATATAGGATTACAGGATTACTTATATAGTGAATCTGGATTTCTGGAACTTCTGAATTCAAAATGTTGTATACAGCCAGAGCTATGGCTCAGCAGGTAAAGCTGTTTGCCTGAATTCAGTCTCCATGGCTGCAAGTTGTCTTCAGGCTACCACATGTGCCAATCATGCATCCTCCCTTTCCTTTGACACACAAACTAAATTAATGTAATTAAAAAACACCCTTTGTATCGACAGCTTAAGACCATTATTCTTTTTCCTCTTTTATTAAAAATAGATTTTTCTTACATAACATATTCTGATTATGGTTTCTCCTCCTTCTACTCTCTCAGCTCCTCCCCATCTCCCCTCCCATGTATATCCACTCCCTTTCTATCTCTCATTAGAAAACAAATAAGCTTCTAAGGACTAATGATATGTAATATAATTAATATAATACATAATATATCATACATAATATAAATATATAATATAAGATAAAACATAAGCTAACACATTTGAATTGGAAAAAAACAAATGGAAGGAAAAAAGGCAAAGCAAGGCACAGAAACCCATGACTTACTTGTCCTGCACACCAAGGAATCCCATAAAAAACACTGAACTTGGAGCCCTAATTATACATGCAGAGGATCTGGTGCAGACACATACAGAGCCTGTGGATTCTGACTCAGTCCATGGAAGTTACTATGATCTTTACTCATGTTGGTTTAGAGGACCTTGTTGTCTTGGTGTCCTCCATCCCTCTTGGCTTTTACATTCTTTCTGCCTCCTTCTCCTCTCAGTTCCCTGAGCCTTGAGGGGAAGGATTTGATGGAGACATCCCATTTAGAGCTGCATGTTCCAAGGTCTCTCACTCTCTGCATAATGTCTGGCTGTGGATCTCAATTTGTTCCCATCTATTGCAGAGGGAAGCTTTTCTGATGATAACTGAATAAGGGACTGATCTATGAGTATAGCAGAATGTCATTAGAAGTCATTTTATTTCTATCTAGTCTCAGCTTCTGAGCCTCCCATGCAGTGTTGGGTATGGGTTCCATCTCATGGAGTGGGCCTTAAGTCAAATCAGACATTGGTTAGTTACTCCCACAAGCTTTGTGCTACCATTGACTTATCATATCTTGTAAGTAGGATAGCACTGTAGATAGAAGGTTTTGTGGCTCAGTTGGTGTTAACATTTCTGTTTTGGTAGAACACAGAATATCTTACCATACCAAAGACATTAGAAAATTCGGTTAAAGGCTCTATGTAGGCAGCAGTTCAACTTCTCCATATTCAATGAGAACCTGTTACTACTACCATTCTGTAAATAGAAATAGTATTAAATAAACTTCTGATGACTTACTATATCCATCATTTGGTATATCACTCAGCCCTTATTAGAAAAATTTCTTCTTGCCATACATGGTGATCAACACAGAAATCCATAACTGACCAAAGGGCAGTGATTAAGAGACCAAGAATGTTCAGCTCTAAATGGGACATTTGTATCATATAACTACTCACAAGACTCAAGAATCTTCATAGAAGAGGGAATAAGAAGATTATAAGAGCCAGAGATGGTAGAAGCATGGGAAGAATATTTTCTAGGTGTAACAGTGTAGATACAATATGAACTCACAGTAGGTGTGACAGCATACACCAGATCTGTACTAGCTCACACCAGACAATATCTCAGCAGACAGGTGGAAATGAAGTCCCACCCTAAGCTAAGGAGCTATTGGCAATTGCTAGCTGCTGGGAGAGGGAGGGTCAATTTTTTTTAAGGGTGTAACTCTTCTTAGGTAGATCACATTCCAGGAGTTAACCCCACATCCCCAGAGGATTTGAACAGTACTAACAGGACTCTATGCTTTTAGAAGAAAAGAAGACATGAAGTTGTGTGGGTAGGGAGGGAGGGATGAATCTTAGAGGAACTGAGGGAGGGAAGTAAATATGATCAGAACACATGAAATGCACATATGAAATTCTCTAGGAATTAATAAAATACTATTAAAAAGAAATGTAAGAATATCACCATTATTGTTTCAGGCTTTGTGGTGATGTCTTTGACTCACTTGGAGTTTTGATCTGAGAAATAAAGGTCTAGTTTCATTCTTCTACATGCAGAGATCCAGATTTCCATCACCATGTTGTTGACTGTGCTGTTTTTTTCTCCAGCGTGTGTATTTTTTACCTTTCAGATTGCTGTGGTCACATGAACTTCTGTTTTCTTCCTCTAAAGTTAGCCTTCTAGCAATTCCAAGTGTACTCTCCAAACAGCAGAAATAGCACTGACACTGGGATGAATGGCCATGACTCTTTATGAGAACCATAGACCATCTTCCCCAGGAGGATTTCTTGTGTAAGGACTAATTAATCTTTCATCCTATGTTTGCCTTTCTGTGAGACAAACTCTTCAGAGTGTAGCAAAGAGATTTCTATGCACAAAGAAATGTATCCATGAGACAAAACCTAGGGCATGAGAGGGAAGCTTGGTGAGGGAAAAGTGCCCTCTCTATTATCTTTAGGAAGAATCAGGGCAGATAAGGGGCTGAAGTAGATGAATCTATGTGATGATAGGGTGTTTGGGCTGAGAACTACAAGGAAAAGCCAGTTATGGTAGAATGAATCAAGGGAGAATTGAGGGAGAAGAAGACAGAGACGCAATGCAGCATACTTCGTGGTCCTGCAACAGTCCAGATAGGGAAAAAACATCTCAGAAGACAT
The DNA here is from genome assembly GCF_004785775.1 of Grammomys surdaster. NCBI lineage: Eukaryota > Metazoa > Chordata > Mammalia > Rodentia > Muridae > Grammomys > Grammomys surdaster. The sequence goes on from NW_021604766.1 coordinate 607,422, forward strand.
TTAGGGTGTTCCTAAGAAAATCAGAGTATTCCCTAAACAATTTTAAGATGAAGCAGACATTCAGGGCCTTACTCATGCAAAAACACTGCTAACTTACCAGCTACCTAAGAAAGGCTTTCTGAATGGAAGACTGAGAATTTAAGAAAAAAATGAATGTCAACATGCGGTGAAACTGAAGGCATCAGGAAAACAAACCTTTAAAAACAGAGAGATACACCTATTATTGGATAACACAATATACTTCATATTTGAACCTTCAATAAAATACCATAAAAATGGTCCATTGATGAAAAAGAAAGTGCTTTTGAAAATTGAAAATGATTTCCCCAACCTGAAAACTTGAGTAGAGGTTCTGAAAAATAACATTCAGGGAATCATTAAGACAGAAAACCCAACTGACAAAATGATGCATGATTGGAGATACAGATTGTCATAATTGTGCCCCAGAAAGCCAATATCCAACAAATTTTGACTTTCAGAAAGCTTGGACAATGTGGAGAAGAAGTTGTTTTTACTATATTACCAATAGTATGACTCAGGGCTGAAGGACTGTGGTTTATGATGGAAAGGTCCCATGAGAGCCATAATCAGAGACTGGCGCTCCAAGCAAGGGATATGTGCAAACTTCAGAATGCCATGGAGTCAAAGAAGATGTATAGGTGTCACAGAAAAAGCAGCACACGTATGAAGTGGTTGGAAAGACTGATAAGGATTAAGTTGTTCATGTTAGCAGCTATGATGATAATTCAGAAATCTATCTGGATTAAAAAAAGAAACAACCAAGGTACTATATCATCATGTACCACAATGTCACAATGTTTACAGTTGTTTTTATGGTTCTGTATTTATAGAAAATATATTTAAGCAAACATCTCATGTAAATTACTTTGAAATTAAAAAAAAAAAGAAAGAAAACTTCATTCATTATTGGCGAGAACCACATCTTGGCCACATAGACTTTCTGAAGAAGGACAGAAGCATCAGTGTGTGCATGTATATGTGTGTGCGTGTGTGTGTATGTGTGTGTGTGTGTGTGTGTGTGTAGGCTAGGGGACAATCTCAAGTGTCATCCTCAGGAACGTAATCCACTTCCTTTGGGATCTCTCTTTAGTCAATTAGATTAAACTATCTGGTCAAGGAGGCCCAAGGATCCTTCTGTCTGTGCCTCCCTAGCATGAGAAGTACATGACTGCACTACAGATGGCAAATGGGTCCTTGGAATAAAACTGAGGTCCTGGTACCTTTGAGACAAACCCTGCTGAGCTCAGGCAGAGGAATCTTTCAGTATTCCCTCCTCTGAATATCATCCTTTAGTGGGTTCTTAGCCACAGAGGAAGTGGGATTTATACTGAAGCACTGGGCATAGAATCAAGTGTAATTAACTAATACTGTGCAAAATAACAAATGGAAAAATACATGTTAATATCTTTAGATGGGTTTTGTTATCCATTTTTATGCTGTTAATTTTTCTAGGAGTGTCCCCAAATTACAACTTTTCTTTAGCTCTGGGGAGAAAGAATAATAGATGGCAATTTATCTTGAAATCTTGTAAATCCTTCAGTTTAAGGAGGATTTAAAAATATAATCTGATAGCTTTTGAAATCAATACAGTCCAAATTGGTAATAGCCTGCTATTACCAGTTCTTGGAATGTACTGAGACAGTTTCCCAAATGTTACTTGATGTCAGGAAAGCGTTGGCAAATGCAGTATGTTATTTTATCTCCCCCAGTTTTAATGAAGTTATTAAGGCAATACCAATGTGGGTTAATAATGTTGTGCTTTTTCTGCTATGTCTCTATTGTGGTACATGTATGCATACATACATACATACATACATACATACATACATACATACATACATACATTCAAACACAGTCTTTATAGATCTCAAGCAAAAAAACCTTCAAGAAAAATCTCCTATTTGTTCCAAATTTCACTTCAACTCTTTCCTAAAAATTCTCACAGGATTTATTTTTCTAAAAGGTATTTACAAAGATTATTTTGGATTTCATGAAAGAACATAATCCTAAGAAAAGAACAACAATATAAAGTTAGAAAGTAATACTTCTGTAGCTGCTTTCAAATAAAATGCTCATGTAAGTTAGATTTATGAACCAAACCTTACACATTTTCTAGAGGCCATAATTTTACCTTTCAATATATCTCATCAAAAGAACGAAATGTGGGAAAGGATTTCAGGTTTCAGAGAGAAATAAATTAAAGGATGAAAATGTATTGAGGCAGATTAAATGGGCAAATAAAATTTGAAAACATCGCAGTTGTTAAAATAGAGTCTCTTCATTTTACTTTATAATGACAGAAATATTTTGTAGGCATGGGGTTGGCTGCAGGGCTTCAAGCTCAAAGGTAAGACTTTAGAACAGTTACAATAAAGTGGAAGGAGGGAGACAGCCTTCTACTGCCCCAGACACAGAAACGCTGAGTGAGACACAGAACCAGAAGCATTAAGTTAGGGTCATTGTCAAAGTTAAGAAAAGGAAACCCACACTCCAGTGTCACCCCCTTCCCCACATCCTGCCTTTCTGTGTTTATAACCCCTGTGTGAATGAATTACGATTTGAGAAAAAATAAATAAATTATAAAAAAAAAAGAAAAAGAAAAGGAAACTACGCTGGGCGGTGGTTGCGCACGCCTTTAATCCCAGCACCTTGGAGGCAGAGGCAGGTGGATTTCTGAGTTTGAGGCCAGCCTGGTTTACAGAGTGAGTTCCAGGACAGCCCAGGCTATACAGAAAAACCCTGTCTCGAAAAACCAAAAAAAAAAAAAAAAGAAGAAAAGGTAACTTCATGCCTAGGTACCAGGAGCTCAAAACAACTGAAGGATGTCAAAGACTCAGGAGGTAAAATCAAAACTTATTCACAAGATTGTTTCTCATAGGAGAAAAGAAAAACGCCCACATAAGATGACTTCTCTGTCACAAGTATTAAGTTCTTGAGGAACCAGCAATACCAAGAAAGCCATTGCAGGATACAAGTGAAGGCATAAGTTATATGTCTAATTGTGACATATAATTGTGAGCAATCTAGGGAAGACCGAGATAGACATAGCTCCTAGTACCTATAAGGGTGAGCATGGGTTATATGCAAATAAAACTGTCTCATTTAAGAATCTTGAGTGTCCTCTGGTTTTCATGTCCATGGGAATCCTGGAGCCAATCACCACAAAGCTACTGAAAAAAGACTTGACTGTGTGAAGTAAAATCAGAGATGATCAGGAGAGACTTATAAGCAGGATATGAGGAAAAAGAAACATTTACATTGAAAGGACTAAGCAGAAGTGTAACTAAGGAAGAAAACAAGCATGCTTTTTACATTTAAATAAATAAATAATAATAATGTATCTGGGAGTGTAACTAGAAGAGACATAACTGAAATATAGGTGTTCTTAAAAGGAATAAGGTAATGGATAACTGAAGTAGGTCAGTGTGTCATCATCACACTAAGGCAGGAGAACAACTGAAACAAGATCAGGAGTTACTAGTTGTGTGAAAGGGTGGACTGTGGTATAGGTAGACAAAGGAGTGCTGTCAAGTACTCAGGAATCATTGAGATCACTATGGTGCAAGATGGGTAGAACTCAAAAGCATTCTACTGAGAATGAACTCAAACTGTAATACAATGCCTATAGCATGGTACCATATATGGGAACTTGATAAACTCGTGACACAATACATTCATGAAAATACAAGCAGTTAAGTATGAAAAAAGAAAACTACGGTGACAATACACATAAACACTGTATAAAAAGTTACTTCTGGGGGCAAACGGGGAAAATCAAACTTGAGTCATTTTCAGTAGGAACTGGAGTTGCAGCTGAGATCTTTTACTTATTTAAAGGGCAAAGCAAACAACCAACCAACCCAAGACACTGATAAGCCTAGAAGAGAGGTGTCAGTATTTGATACGATAGGCTGGACGTTTTCATGCTGAAAAGTTATTTTTAACCCTTTAAAGTATAAAGATAGATGAAAAAATGATCAAACTGAGTAACTTGAACCTGAGATTTATTAAAGCTAATAATTTGTCTGCTTCCCTAAATGGAAGTGCAGCTCTCCTCCATGGGAGTCTCATGGAAGCAATGTGAGCTTATCATTTGCAGAAATGAAGCTGCAGTAGCTTATTGCAGCCTACTTAGGACAGAGGGAAAAAAAACACTCTGTCAATGGAAGAGTTTCTGTTTATCTGTCTCCAGTCATCTAGGCCCCACCTTTGTTAGTCTGATTATCAAACTGTTTCCAGCATAAACCGATAAATAAGTGAAAGAAAAATAGAGCCAGTGGTACCCAGTGGGTGAAGCTCATCTGCTTCTCACAGGGAGGACATCTTTTACCCTTGGCTCAGTGTGGCATGTGACAACTGGTGAGCGCTGGGGCTCAGCTGCACAGAGCTTCAGGGATTCGGATGATGATGGAATGAAGCAATCTATTGTTAGTCAGTATCAATGAGGGAAAACCTTCAACGTTCAGTGACCAAAGAAAAACAGTGTGACATACAGGAAGTATGCTTCTATAGTAAGAGAAAACAGAGAATTTATAATTAAATCATTTTAGGCAATTAATAATTTAAGAGACAAGTTTAACACACCCTTTGCCTTTGATGTCAACTAGAGTTTAACATATTAATTGCCCCAATCTGAGGTGAAATAATGCAAATTTAATCCTGAAACTGCTCTTTCCTATTTGGTTTAACTGACAAGTCTTTTATGCTTTCCTAGTATGAGATTTTTTTCTCTTTAAAATATTGATGATTGTGCTAAATATGTGTAGATTCCTTTTTTTAAAAAGAACCTCTCATTTTTCAAAGCAATTAAAAGTTAGAATATATCCCATTAAAATTCAGGACTAAAACTTGTCATTAAATGGAAATAATCTGTGTGCTGCATACCAAAGGAAGTGAACTGAGGATGCTGGGCCTAGCTAAAGCCACTGAGAAGACATCAGTGACTGACACAGCACTTACTCTGGAATTCTAAAAAGCCAGGGCAAACTTCATTTGCATATATGAAAAATGGAACGGGGTTTAAATTTTTTTTTTTTAAAGAATATTTTGAAATTCAGGTTGAGCCAATGCAAGCGGAAAATGGAAAAGTGCTTGGGACTTAGAATAGGGGATAATAGAGAACACGTAACAAAAAGAGATGATCTGGCCATATGTCCCCTGAAATAATGTCTCCATTCTATTCAGGGATGGATGCTGCCTTGCTAAGGTATTCTGAGCATAATGAAATGGCAGAGATTGACACCTTCTTTGCAGTTAGGCCTGGAAACCAAAGAGCCTTTTAATGTTCTTATCCAATGCCCGAAAAAAGGATTTATGCGACTATCCTGAACAGGATTTAGTTGCTCATTGGGTACCAAGCAATTTACACACAAAGCCTCTTCTGTCCTTTTCTCTCAGATAATTTATTACTTAAAAAAAAACTTTAAGTGGCATCTTGTTTTACTGTCTGTGGGTTCTCTGTTAATTCCTGGTATGACCCCTATGTCCCTGGGTCTTCCATGTCATTAAGTCATGAAATCCCTAGAAGGACAATCTGGGGCCCTAACTTTGCATGTCTTATTGTGAGCGCTCACTCTGTGGGACAAGCCTCATTTTGAGATGCTAAATGTATCAAAACCAGTAGCCGAGTGGATAAGAATTGTCCAGGGAGAGCATATTTTGGGCATAAGGATTCTGTTGTTAAGTATTCTGTTGGGGTCAGAGCCAATGCTACTTGGCAGCTTCATGCTCCTTTCCTGAGACCAAGACATACAGGAATAGTGGGAGTTGGGCCTTCTGGTTTTAAGATTATTAATGATGTAGATTAGTTGTGCAAAATGATGAGTTTTATGACAGTTTCACACATGTGTATATTGTATTTGATCATGCTACAAATGGGAAATTCTGAAGAGAAGCCACTGTGGACTGCTGTCTGAGTTTAATAAGGAGCTCGCATCTCTGCTGGTGAAGGACGCTCTGTTCTGCTGGCTTCCTCCTAGTCACCCAGCTGTTAATGCACAAAGATGTCAGGGTGAGGAGGGAGGGAGGGCCAGCAGTGTTCCTCATTTCACAGATGCCCATGGAGACAATAAGTGTATGAGGCATGTGCCAGGCACTGATGTCAAGACAAGCCCTGGAGTGGAGCTTTTGAATGCTTACTGCAAACAACAGCCTCTGCCTCCTGTAGAGCTGGTTTCCGAGGGGAAAGCCAGGATCTCCTAAATAAACATTCCAACTTTTCTGGCTACATCAAGTCCTTCTTTCCATAGAAGATTACGCTATCAAGGCATATTTATAACCATATCTTTTAGATTTTCTATCTTATGAAGCCTTTCAGGTAAGAGATATAGGATTCAATTTAACTTTTTGAAAAATGTACATTGTTGAACAGAGTCTTCGTTTTTCTGACTTTTTTATTGAATCAATTGCAGTTTTATTTGTTCTTTTAGGGTTTTTTTTTGACAATTTTATACATACTCATAATGTGTTGTAATTAATCACAATGTATTACCTGTTTCCCTTTTACCATTCCCCTGAATCCCCTTTTATTTCTAACAAGGTCCCCCTTATTTACCCCAGCCCTCATTTGTTTTTTGTCTTCTGATCCACAAAGTTTTATTAGCATTGTTTGTATGAGCTCCAGAAGGGAGTTATTTGCTGCAGCACTGGCAAGATCCCAGTGACTATACACCATCCAAGAAAATGACATTTCCTCTTCTGGCAACCATTAACGGTCAATAGCTTCCCAGGAAGGGGTGGGAAGCTCATCAGTACATACCCTCCTGATCCATGATGGAATCTCAAAAGGGCCTTTGTGCAGGTCTTGGGCAGGTAACCACAATGCAGTGAGCTCATGAGTGTAACAGCCACGAGTCAGATCAATGTCTAACTCTGACTTGATACCACCTACAATCATCCTTCACTGATTCCATCCGTATAAGACACACCATGTCCATATTCCAATTCCTTAAACTTTGGGGCAAGGTTCAAATTCTGTAACCCCGTCTTCAGTAATAACTTTTCACTGGAATTCACTGTGTATTTTACATGGATGACCTTATGGGTTCTGCTTCTGTGGTTTTAGTGGCTGCTTGCCTGGATTCTGTTTTCCCCTGGAGGAATTAATTTATTCTATTCTTTGATCTCCTTTTGTTTTTTGTATTTTTTCCTTGATAGATTTCATCCATGAAACGCTTTGATATAGTAACCAAACAATTAAAGGCCTTGTTTAAACGTTGCTTCTAAACTCGTTCCTGTGTTAGTACCAGCTGGAAACTTCTAAAGTCATAACGTCAGATCTGGACTGCAGAAATTTGTGTTTATTAGCTATAACAGTCCACACTGGTTTTAGTACCTGCAACATTGGAAAAAGACTGAACTAAAACACCTCTTTCTGATTTTTTTTAACAAAATAATATAAAAATTCCTTGTTTGCTTTTGTTGATCCTTTTCTCCTTTTCCCTCTTCTTCCTCCTCTACCTCTTCCTCCTCTTCCTCCTCCTCCTCTTCCTCCTCCTCTTCCTCCTTTTCCTCTTCTTCCTCCTCTTCCTCCTCCTCCTCCATCTTTTCCATGTGTGACTGCAGGTATGCTGTACTGTGGAGGTCAGAGGACAGCTTTCTTGGGTCTGGTCTAACCTTCATCTTGCTGAAGTTGAGGTGGGTGTGTCTTCCTGTTTCTGCTTTGCAGTGTATTTTGGGCTAGCCAACAGGCTTCTAGACCATTTCCAGATTGTGTCCACCTATTTTATCTTTGTATTCTGAATGTCTCAGTTCCTGTGTGGTCTGTGTGTTCATGTTGCCCATTCTCTTAGGCATATCTTACCTCTTTTTCTTGATTCTGCTAAGTATGTGTTTGATTTTCATTCTTCAGTCAATCTCACTTCTATTAGGAAGACTGAAGTAATCAATAGTGTGCCACATTTTCTTAGGTCTTTTTCTTAAGATGCTAACAAAATCTGCTACTTGTGTCTAATTTAGGTTAAAAAAAAGTTAAAAGCCAGCTTCAGATAGAATGTCGGGGTGATTTCTAAGGTCCAGTGGTCAATTGCCCACTGCTTTCTTCTCCCTGAATGGAGAAAGAGTTGAAGGACTGCCTATCAGATATGATGCCAAATTGAAGCTGGAACTCCTTATTCATGCTGTGAAATCAGCTGCACAACAGGTTTGCATGCAAACCAGTAAGATGCAATACTGTTGCCCACCCACTGTTGCCTGAGGAAGGCTCACTGCACCACAGAACTATAGTCAACATGAGGCCAAACCACAGAGGCAAGCCAGGTCAGGAGAGTAGTGCCTGAGCCCACATGGCAGGAAGTGGCCTGGAGGCTGGCACCAGCAGCTCAGCCTCTCCAGAGCCACTACTTCTGCTTACACTTGTCACTAACTTATATGACAAGCAAGTTTTAAGTGCCATATGCTAAAACCTACCTTGCAAGGTGTCCATTAAGAACATATTAATTGAAAAACAAAACCCCAAACCAGTTAAACCAAACCAAACCAAACCAAACCAAACCAAACCAAACCAAACCAAACCA
>NW_021604766.1:615965-677642 GCF_004785775.1 Grammomys surdaster
CAAACCAAACCAAACCAAACCAAACCAAACCAAACCAAACCAAACCACAAGCCTCTAGTTTTTGGTAGTATAATGCAGTCTGTTAAAATCACAGGTCCAGAGAGTTTCTAGTTTTGGCTACAGTGGGTGTTTCTATCCATGTTTATCTTTTTACTACTCAAGTTTTACAATATGTCCAGGTTTTGGGGGGGGGTATCAAGTAGGCATAAGATGATCAACATCTAAAATGCCCTTTCTCCATTCAAACTAAAGACAAAAGAAAGGGAGAAGTCTAAAACATCAGTTTGTTACTAATAATGCTTCTTTGATTATTTTCTTTATTTTGGAGATTATAAAATAACTGTATCATTTACCTTTGATCTTACCTCATTCCAAACCCTTCCAAATAGCCCTCCTTGTTCTCTTTCAAATTCATGGCCTTCTTTGTAGTAATTGTTTTTACATGCATACATGTGCATGCATATTACTAAACATAACCTGCTTCGTCTGTATAATGTTACTTGTATTCATGTTTCCAGGGCTGAGCACTTGGTATTGAATAACCAGCCCATGTGCTCTTCCCTGGAGAAGCCTATCTCCCCCACTCTCAGCATTCCTTAGTTACTGTAGTTCTTTGTGTAGGATGGAGGCCTGTGGGCTCTCTCCTCTTCACTTTGGCATGTCTATGCACTTTTTGAGATCATGACCTGGTTTTGTGCCAACAGTAGCTTTTTGATTATTATGCTTGAGGAAGATGTAGGCTTGCTCCATCACAGATACCTGGAAAAGCACGGGCAGTGCTTGAATGGGAAACTGTAGAACAGAGAGCTTGGAAGAACAGATCATGGCATATGCTTCCCGAAACTAGGCTAGCTCAAATTAGGCTTCATGTTCAAGTCATCAGTTACTCAAGAGTGTTCTGCTAACAGAAGTCCCTCAACATGAGGGACTGGAACTCTCCAGGGTAGAGGAGGTTTCCTCCAACAAGGAGATGATACTTGAACAAATGTCCTTTACAGCAGTGATATTCGAGTAACTGTGAAAATAAAGCCATGAAAATAACTAGCCTTAGTGCTGAAGAAAGTAATAAGAATGATTGGGCGGGGGGTACTAATCCTACTTGATTATAGAGGCTGGGCGATTCAGAACAAAGCAGGAACTTCTAGGGGACATACTTGGCAGAAAAGTGCCAGTGTTGTCTCAATTCTACCACCACAATTTTGATTTTGTCAGTTCGTTCTTAATAAGCTCTTACTTTCCCTTCTAACAAATTGATCCCATGTAGTATTTCACAAAATACCTCTTACAAAACATACAGTATGCAAGCGGAGTAGAGGAGGATCTTAGCATCTGCCCAACATATTTTCTGGTTTGTCTTCCTAATACTTACTCTGGGGTTTTATGACCCAAAGTCAGTATGCTGGAAGAGGCCTCTGGACACCCTGTTTTATTTGTGGAATCATGTGGTATAAGGTTATAGCATAAGGAACAATCCGAAGAAGGTAGTTTCTTTGAGCAGGATTGAATATTTTAAAAGCATGTAAAGATCTTTTTGCTTAGAAGTAGAGGAACAAAAGTCCAATGGTTTCTTTAATAAGAAAAGCCATCCATTCTTGTGGTTAGTATCCACCCAACAAAAATAAACAGAAATGATTTTTAGTGTAAAGGGTGGTACTACAGAAATATACCAATATTCTAACAAATATTAAATTTAGAAAAAACATGTGACATTTTACTAAGGTTAAATCTTTTAGACAACATGCATTCTAATAGAGTAGAATTTTAGTTTCTCTTATAATATTTAGCTAGGCATTGTGAAAAGACAAAAATCTAGAATTATGAAGTATGTAAATTTTATACATTAAAAATTCATATTCAGTGATAGTGGAGAGGTAAGCACACTAGAATGTTAATCATCTTTAAAGGCAGTATCTTCATTCTTAAACAACGGCTCTCATTTGCAGATCTTGCCTGGATCTTTGTCTCTCTGGCTCATTACTTCCCGCTCCTGGAAACATCTAAACCAAATCTTTGTGACTTAAAATGCAAGTGTCCATGGAGGAGCCTTTTTCGGATGCTGGACTTTGTTTTAGCTTTGCTGTCAGGCCCTAACTGTCCCAGTGCTGATAGCTGAGCAGCTGGACCTCTCAGTCTCAGAGGCCAACTTCTGCATGAAGTGAAGAGGCAACTTTGTGTTCTTTCTCCTCCCGCCCCAATCCTCCATGTGCTCCATGTGCAGTTCACAGACCTCTCTATGCCTTCCTAGACCTTGGTTCTACTTTAAACAAGGAGTCTTTTTGCCTTACATCCTCTGTGGCAAGGATTCAATGTGTGCAGTGTCATCTTTAAGGCAGCCACTCAACATAAGCTCCTATAGTCATCTACTCTGGCTAGGCATTCACTACAGAAGAAAGGTGGTACTGTAATCACTGGAATCCAAGGGTGACTATCTGCTTGGCTAGCTAGAGAAGCATTTAGACTCTCCAGTGTTCAGCCAATGCAGAAAAGGATGTCTCAGGAGAATGTGCTGTATCCTTTGCTCAGACTAGCATGCTGGTGCATTGATAATTAGATTCCTCAGTTGAACTTAAGGGTTTCTAAAACTTCTCTGGAGCTGACAACACAGAAAGGTGTCCTGCAGACTTCAGATCCTTGTGCATTTGTATTTTAATCAACATCTCTTCTTTTTTCCTGTTTTGCTTGCCTGAGTGCATATATTATTTTAGCTTCATATGCCTTCTATAAGTTATTGATCCTCTCTGAAGGTCAGGCAGTTTATTTGAAAATATATGTCTGTGTTAAAATATATTGGTAAATCTAAAATATCAGATCAAAAACCATTTTTTTTTGTTTGTTTGTTTCAGAAACTCTATCACCCAAAATTTATTTAAGACCTAAGAAAAATGCTACTGCTGAGGACAACAACGATGGGGCTTTAACCTGTGGCCCAGCTCAGTGCTGTCAGTTACTGAACTAAGGTAAATCCCTACTTCCTTAGAATGATTTCAATGAGAGTGACCCCCCCCATCAATTTGAATGCTTGGTCACTAGGGAGTGGTATTATTTGAAAGGATTAAGAGGTGTGGGGTTGTAGGAGGAAGACTTTCATTGGGGGTGGGCTTTGATGTTTCAAAACCCCATGCCAAGCCCAGAGTCCCCCTCTCTGCCCATGCAGGAAAATGTAACTCTCAGCTACTATTCCAGTACCATGCATTCTGCTGTGAAGATAATGGACTAAGCCTCTAAACTGTAGTCAATATCACAATTAAATGCTTTCTTTTATAAGTGTTGCTTTGGTCCTCTGCCCCTTGATGATTGTAGCACTCAGGAGAGTGAGCTGCACTATGCCTGTGGGTACAGGAAAGCTGGCCCCACTCTTTGCCAACTGAGGCAGTGGGTGAACTAGCCAGGGCTGTGCTAGAGAGCTGACCCTGGTAATGTGGGTAAAGGAGAACTGGCAGGCTGACTGACTCAGCTACCACCCAGACTCATATCCACAGCTCTGAGTTTTCCCACTCCAATATCTACCACACCTATGTACTTCCTGAGTGCATAAAGGGGCTGGTCCTCCAGATCCAAAAATGCAGGATCTTCATGACACAGGGCAACAACAGGATATATGAGAGAAATCCTGGTAAGGATCCAGTACTGATAGTGTAGCAGAAGTCAGAGGCCTCAAACTACACTAATGATTCATTGCAATGAATGCTTACAAGTAAAAATGTGTAGACAAAAGGGTCTACTATGGGACACACTGTGGCACACTAAAGCTTCCACAATGAGATCTTTTTTCTCTTTTGGGCAGGAGGTTGCAAGGGCAGAAGGCAGGCATGAAGAGTCGGGGAAATGAATGGGATTAGGATGCATGATGTGAAATTCACAAAGAATCAATAAAAAATTAAGTTGGTCATGGTGTCTCTTCATGGCAATAGGTCACTGACTAAACACACACGCATATGTCATATATATATATATATATACACACACACACATATATACATATATACATATATATGTACATATGAACACAATATATATACACACATATTATATATATATATATATATATATATATATATATATATATATATATACACACACACACACATTATATATACATACACATGCACACATTGGTTATGTCTAAAGGTATTTTCTGTGTTAGAAATTAAAACTGAAAGGTATTTTCATATTTATCAATTCATCAAATCAAGATAAGAATATGCACATGATGTGTTAATATAAAACCTATTTTTAAACGAAAATGAACTTTTTTCCAGAGGCGCTCTAGAGAGTGGCAACATTTCAATTTTATTTATCTAAAGATCATCTTCTATGTCTACATTTGACCTATCACAGTGAGCTGATTGGTTTCATGTATATGATCAGGCAGAATCTTACATGATACGTTGCTGGAAATGAGGAAATCCTGAGAGTTTTTCAGAAAATTGTGTTTTCTTTCAATAATTCCCCACAAAATAAATACAGTTTATAAAAGCCTAGTTTCAATCTAGACCCATTTAAAAATATGTTCTTAAAAGATTTATTTTGTATTAAATTATGTGTATACGTGTCTGTCTGCAGCTTGGTATGTGCAACTGCAGGTGACTGCATAGTCTAGAGGGAGGCATCAGAGCCATGCTGGTGGAGTTAGGAGTTACAGCTCGTTGTGAGCTGCCTGACATGGGTGCTGGGAACCAAATTCAATTGCAGCACATGCTCTTAACCACTGGACCACCTAGGCCTACAGAATAGAATCTTAAACCCTATCAATGAATATTTTATACTCTGTAACATTAAAATCCATTTCCCTCTGAATGAGTTTTTCACCCACACAGGAGTTTTTACATTGCATATGGCTTATTTGAAAAAATACTGATCTAGTGAGTTATCAGCTCTTCTAAGAATTGACATTTTATTGCAGGACATTTAAAAAATCATTTCTGCTAAATCATTACCCTTCAGCTCAGAGAAGTCTTTATATATTGGAAAGCTATCAAGCTCATGGTGATAGATGGGAATTTCAGAAATTCTAATTCTTTTTCTTGAATGCTCACATGTTATCAGTGGCTACAGATTTTGTTGTTTTCTGGAAGTGACAGTTTTACTTTGCTCATTTTCAAGACAATATCTGTCAAATATTCTGTTCTGAAAACCATTTATCAGGTTTTTTTTTTAAGTCAAACCCGAGTCCCATAGAAAAGGAGGATGTTTAGCATTCAGTACAGACACACAAGTCCTTGTTATTGTGCCCATTGTCAGTGAGGCAGTAGGTGTGCACTTCTGATCTTGTCATATTGAAACTTACAAAGCATGCACTCAAGGAACAATTTAACTTTTGATTAAAACTCTACATACTTTAAATAAAACTTCTTAAAGTTAGTTTTGCTCCATCATTAAGCACATATTTTAGGGGAATCTGTTTCTTCTTTTCTTTTCACTTCTGCAAATACATGACTACAAAGAAGGCAGTGATTCAAGGATCTGAGTTTGATCCCCATCATTGCCTCCCCACTCTTCCCAAAGTACAATCATTGTTGGTATATGTTTAACTTGGTGCCTCTTCTTGGTGCCATTGCCTTGATTGGCATGGCATGACAGCCTCTTTTCCTCTTGATGGACTTTATAGTGTAAGAACATATGCCAATATAATGAAGAACAACATGCAGCTTCTTAGCAAATTAGTTTCGAAACAGCAGCATTGTATATAGCTTTTTGCTACCCTACCTAAGCTCTGGGAATGGGCCATGCTACCAGTCTTCCACCCAGCTTCCCTTGAATTCATGGATAAAACACACACACACAGTTGATGCCTTTCAACTTGCCTTAGGACACTATTGCTGGGCGCTACTATCTCATACCTGGAAAAGTGTGCCCTTAACAATATTCTTATCTCTGCCCCTCCCACCTGCCCTAACTTTAGTAGGCCAGTTTAATCTAGTCACTGCTAAACATCTCTGACCATCCGTCTATAGGAGCAGACTGTGTGGCCACTGTGTTTCGAGATCTCACATGTTAGGTCAACTTTTCTTCATCTGATGCATGGTGAACTCTCTTCTCTCTTGCATCTGTCTGCTTTTACTCCAGGACCTGGAAGTTCCACCTATTCTTTCTGCCCAGCAATTGGCCCATGGCTTTCTTTACTGACAGATCAAGAACCAATTGGGGAACAGGACCTTAGCATCAGAACAGCCCCTACACAGCAGAGCTTATCAAAGTGTCTTGAGGATTCCTGGGGTTCTTAAACCATATGTCTAATTGCTAATGTATGCTTTAGAATTACAAGGCAGTGTCCAGAGTAAGAAACCTAAATTCCATTATGATGACGTTTGAACTTTACAGCAGAGTGAGATTATGTGCATGTATGTGAACCAAAGAGAAAGCTCCCTTGTCCAGGTTTCTAACTTTAACCTATGCTTTTTGGTCTGTAAGTAACAACTTCTTACATTTCTTACAGTCACAACTTCTGAGATAACATTAATGTTTCTTTACTGTCATTTAAACAAAGGAGAAATAAGCAAAGACTGCCCATTTGGGAATAATGGATGCCACTCATTCAAAGGTTGAAATCTCTAGGGAGATATGACCACTTAGATTATCAAAGGCTCATATGAAAAGGAATATGGAGGGAGAGGCTTTAGGATAGTGCTGATAAAAGGTTGATAGCATGAGGAAGCTGGAGGTAGGCTGTGACTCTGTAATTGGTTCGGAGAATATACTAACCCTTTTCTGCTTGATTTTTGAGTTGTAAGCTGGGATGAGAGTAGGGTAGTTGATCATCACTGGCTGTCATAGTTAGCTTTACCCATTGACTTGGCACAACTAGAGCCCTCCTAGAGGAGAGTATCACCTGAGCAATTTCCTAGATTAGATTGCCTTGTGGGCTTATTTAGGAGATAATATTGATCATTAATTGATGTAGAAGAGCAGAGTCCACTGTGGGCAACACCATTCCTTGGGCAGGTGATCCTGGGCTGTATAAGGAAACTATCTAGGCATGAGTCTTCAAGTGAGTCAGCAAGCAGAGTTCCTTCATGATTTCTGATCCAAATTCCTGCTTTGGATTTCTATCCTGCCTTTTTCAAAGGACTGTGACCTAAAAGCGAAAATTAAATACATGCTTTCCTTCCCTAAGTTGCTTTTGGACAGAGTGTTTGTATCACAGCAATAGAAATCAAGCTGACACTTGACATTGATCAATCTTAATTGTAACTCTCATAAAGGATCTGAGTGTTGTTTCTACGTGGAATCTTTTACTATTTCTCTCTGTTACTATGAGTGGTAAATATGCTTTCCATAGGTAGGTCCTGAGCAGAATCACTCAGGTGTACATCCAAAACAACCAGCCCAGCTATAGTTAACCTAATAAAACTATGATGTAGTGAAAAAAGTGGGTAAGCATCTAAATTATCATAGTTCACTACAAAAATGACAAATGACTAAGGACAAAGGTAGAAGGTAAGTGTTAGGCTACCAGCTGTCTGGTCTGCCAGGAACTAAAGACTTTCAGTGGAACACTGGAGTGGTTCAGGCTGATTACTCTAATCAGATGTGCCATTAACAATGAGTGGACTTATACACCACAAATAATCATTGTTTTCTTTACCCAAACAGTACAAAGTGCTCCAACCCATAAGAGCAGCACTATCTCTCCACTGGGGGTAGGAACCAGATATTAACCTTGTAGGTAGGGAGTATGGGTAATTTTACAGCTCATCTTCTTCTGGGAGCACCATGATTCCTCTTTTTCCAGCTAAATATAATCTGAGTTTTGAGAAGGCAAAGTATTCTCTTAATCCAGTGTTGCCATGGCTCTTATTTAAATAGTGCTTCCTACAAAGCTGGATAAGTCAATGATGAAAGAAAAAAAAACCCCGTCAGAAGCAGCACTAGTTTTGGAAATAAGAGGTACTCTGTTTTTTTCTCTCTCACCTTCTGACCTACCATACCCTAATGATGCTAAACACTCACAGGTGACATTTAAATTTGTCAAAAGCATGTATTTATTCCCAAACAATAGAACAAGGAAGAAAACTGAGATAAACATAGAACATTTCATCATTGGAAGACATTTCCTCTGGCTCTCTAGCAGAGGGCAATTTAATTCTGAAAGATTGCAAGTATTGATTCAAGTGTGGGCCCCTAGATACTTAACAGATGAATGAAACCAATGAAAAGGGCACTCGCTGTTCTCATTTCCCAGGATGAGAGAACAAGTATTAATAAAGGGAGAGAGTTAATTTTAGAAAATGATACTTCCCCCCAAAGATTGCATTTACTGGAAATGTTTTATGAATGTAGGTTGTAGGCTATTAGCATACAACAATACAAGACTTTAGAAGAGAAAGAGGGCAGACAGTGGCTTAGGGAAAAGGCCTCCGGATGAGACAATGGATAAAGATGATAGTCTGGCAACCTGAATCGAAACTGGGCTTTAAGGGAGCTTTAAGATTGGGAAGGGCTGTGAAATTGTGTGTATCTCTGCATTTCGTTGTTAGTTCTTTCGCTCAGCCATCACTCTTCTCATCTGGGGATCTCTTCAGCTGCACCAGGTTCTGGGATGCTTACTGCCTATCAAAATGATACACACAGGGAGACAGATCTCTTCCAGGTGTTTATTCCTTACATCTATTTGTACACACACACACACAGACACAGACACACACAGAGACACGCACAGACACACACATACACACATGAAAGAGAGAGAGACAGGCAGAGAGAGACAAGAGAAAGAGACAGACAGGCAGAGAGAGGCAAGATTTAATTGCTGGGAATTGAACTCAGGGTCTTATGCATGCTAAGCAAGCATACTACCACTGAGCTATATCCCCACTGCTCTGTAGCTAGTCAGGTATCAGAAGGTCTGAACTTCATTGGGGATGGAGCATGTATCCCTCATAATCAGCAGCTTATAAAATCAGGAACAAAAACTGCAGAACTCCAACAATCAGTCAAAAACTTGGATCTTCATGGTATCTAGCTATGGATAGGACATTCTAACTACTTGGAACATCTTACCATTACTATGTAGTTAGTGGCTTTTGGTAGAGAACAAAGACATGCTATGATCCCTTCCTTAAGAGTTAATAAAAAAACAAAACAAAGCCAAACAAAGAAAAACCAAAACAAAAAAATCATCATCATCACCACTCACAAAAACCAAACCAAACCAAACCAAACCAAACCAAACCAAACCAAACCAAACCAAACCAAACCAAAATAAACCAAAACAAAAGGGTTAATCCAAAGAGACAATTGTTTCCTCTTAAACAATTTCTATGTATAGTCACCCTACTTTTGATCAATGATAATCAAAGTAAGATTATCTACGTCACAAAATAAGTCAATTTATTTATCCAGGAAAAGCAAGAATAATAAATAGCTGCCTTTCAAGTAGGTTTACTTTCACTTTCTTTCTTTTATTTCTTTTCTTTCATCTTTCTTTCCTTCTCCTTCTCCTCCTCCTCCTCCTCCTCCTCCTCCTCCTCCTCCTCCTCCTCCTCCTCCTTCTTCCTTCTTTTTTTTAGGTAAGGTCTCCCCATGAAGCTCAGACTGACTTTAAATTCACCTTCCCCCTGCCTCAGCACCTTACTGCTGAGGTTATAGGCATGTATCATCATGCAAATTTTTAGAAGAGTTTAGAGTAGTCTTTAAAAAGCCCTTGAAATTGTGTAATAGAGCCGAGAGCTTATCAGCAGATTTCACCCCCAGAGCCCATGTGTTTGGAGAAATTCTTCTCATCTTTTTGGCCTGCCTGGAAGTGATTTCTTTGCCTTTGTGCAAGAGAGCCTTGTAAGCATTGGTCCCAGAATGTTGACTCAAGTTCCTGGAAACTGTTCATGTCTGATTTGTGCTTGTCAACATGAAATGTGATGTTCCAGGAAAAGTCTTGACTATGTAGTCAATATTTCTAATTATTCTGTCACAAGAAGGACAGATTCTTATTGAATCTATGCAAATAATTACATTGTCATGAAAACAAGAGTAACTTAGAGTTTCTGTCCTTGAGGGATCAGGCAAAAAGCAAAAGATAAATGTTTCATTTCTGACTAAAAAATATAATCTACCTAATTTTAATGAATTGTAGATAGCTTAAGAGAAAAACAAAATTACTTGTATCAAGAATACAGGACATACCAACATCAAGAATATCCCAAATAAAAGCCATAGTCATAAGTCCAGCCTCGTGTTGAAGTCCTGTCATTTTTGCTTCTTAGAAAAATTGAGGCAATAGGACTGTAAATTCAAGGCCTCCTTGAACCTCAGAGTGAGTTCAAGGCCATTCTGGAGAACTCAATGGGAACTCATCTCAGATTAAACAGTATGTAAGGGGTTAGGGATAGAGTGCTCATTGGTAGAGAGGGTATCTGTGCTTGTATCAAGCACAAGACCCTAGATTCAATTCCCATCAGTGCCAAAAACAAACAAACAAACAAACAAACAAACAACCCACTCCACTGTGGGACTGCATAAGGGTATCCTGGGTCATGGTTGAGCAGGTGCCTAGAACCCCGAGACTCTGCAGACTCTGCGTGGGATTCTGCGTGAGAACCGGCAGGAGTTTGGCGCCCCCCAGAATCCAGGATCCTGAAAAGCAGTCGCGGTCTCCATAGAATTACATTGTTCAGTCACATAGGCCAGGCTATAGGCCTCAGGCCCTAGGGATTTACATACTAATGAAGGCCAGAGGGCAGAGCAAGTTAAGCATGCCTCCCCCAGATCCTCCCCCAATCCTCCCCCTTTCTCCTTCCCTATATAGCTCAGGACTGCCCTGAGTTTTCGGGGGTACACCTAGATCCACCTATCATCTGCCATGACAATAAACCTTTTTGGAACCAAAGACTTCCTCGTGTTATTGGGGCCTGCCACCGCCAAAGCCTCTAGGCCACTGGAACTATAGGGTTCCTCCCGAATGTGGGACCCGCCACAGGGTTGGAAGCCCCTCCGGGCTCCCACCGCTGTGGCGGCCTCTAAATTTTCCCCACATTTTGGTGCAACCAAAGTGGAGCACAGACACCCACGGACTTCAAGAACCAGGCCACGCCAGTCTGCTACAGAACGCAGCCGAGCTTCCCGCCCTGCTTGTCCGGTGCTGTGAGGAATCGACTCAGTGAAGATTCTGCGCTTTTCCCATGCTGACTAAAGCTGCAACTGCTTAATCTCTCACTTGGAGGATCTCTGCATTCCAGCCACGAGGACCAACATCTTCAAGCAAGCTGGCCAGGCCCCCGAGTCTGCTAAGCAAGTACAGTCTCTCCCACGGGTGCTGCTAGGGCCTCTTTCTTCTTCCCCTATCCCTCTCCTTTTCTCGGCTGTGGGTTATCTGATGTGAACCCGCATGCCCCCCCGGCCCCCCCCCCCCCCGTCTCAGTCCTGAGAGCCAAGGGCTTGAGACCAGTCGGTCCGTGGATGCCTCAGAGCACAGGGATCCCCAATCCTTTTCATTTTTCTCGGCAGTGGGTTGTCCGATGTGAGCCCACATGCCCCTGTCTCGGTCCTGAGAACCAGGACTTGAGACCA
This sequence comes from Grammomys surdaster, assembly GCF_004785775.1. NCBI lineage: Eukaryota > Metazoa > Chordata > Mammalia > Rodentia > Muridae > Grammomys > Grammomys surdaster. The sequence continues at coordinate 627,468 of NW_021604766.1, forward strand.
GTCAGTCTCCGGCCAACTTCTGGCCCAGAGATCCCCAGTCCAAGAGCTCTACACCCCTGTGGAACCTGAGTGAAAATTCCCCATGCTGGGTGGGGCTCCGCCACGCTCGCCTGGTGTTACAGGGAATAAACTCAGCCAAGATCCCGTGTGCTCCTGCCATGCTGACCTACTGCATCATGGCAGACACACAGACCCACAACACAACAGAGATTCATGCCCTCGCGTGCCCACGCATGGGCCTACATAGTTCCCTACAGGTGGTAGAGGATTCGGACAAAGCCAGCCCCAAGAGTACCCCTTGCTGGCACCCGCCAAGACCCTCCCCATGGAACTGTGAGTAACCCCAGCCTAGTCCCCAAGACTAGGCGGGTCTCTCTATCCTTTCTCCCTCTTTCTCTCTCCACGTGTTTCTGGCCAATGTTTTCTCTCTTGAATCTTAACTACCACTAGCTCCTGCCTGGCTCAAAAGACTAGGTCTCTCGCTCTCTCCCTCTTTTCCACGTGTTCCCTACAAAATGGGGATTCCTTAATCTTCATTCTTTACCCCTCCCCCCCAAAAAAAATCTCCCGCACTCTGCCTGCCAAGAGGCTTGCCCCTCCCCCAGGGGTTAACTTTTCGTGCTCTGCCTACTAGCCTAGTATAAACTTCCCTCACTCCTCCGCCATTTGCGGCCTGCTGGTTACAGCCCAGCTGACTCGCCTGTAGCAAGAGGGCTGGCTCCCTACTTGGCCCCTTCCCCACTTCACCTTCTAGGTCATTTGCCCAAAACCTGGGCTAATTTTCACTATTTCAGTCAGTCTTAAGGAGTCAGTTGCTATTCTATTCCATATTGGTTCTTTCATGAACCTCTCTACTTCTCTTTCAAGGTTCTAGAAGCCTGAACACCCTGACTCAGGCCAGATCTGAGGTCCCAGAGCTGTCTGACTGTGTCAGTGCATACCGAAATCAATATTAAGCTAAATTTATAATAAGATAACAGAGAAATAATGGATCGATCAGGATACTTAGTGGGATACAACACTCACTATAAAAACAAACAAACAAACAAACAAACAAACTCAATTAAGGATTAAGACTGAAAGCATTACCTCTAGACTGATGTCAGTCTCAGCCTTAGCATACAAAAGCCAGTGAGGGCACTGACATTTTCTGTAAATTTAATATAGTTTCTTATTATTTATATTGACATTTTACCCTACAAATATAACACAGGAAGGTCTAAGAATCTTGTTTAATAATACTTCTCACTATGTTCAGCTTCTCAGCAAAACCCAATTATCTTTTGAATCCTGTGCTTACATGCTGATTTTTTTTGTTTTTGTGAGTTTCCAGGGCCCCCTCTGGGAAGTCTGAGTCACTTTTAAATGCAAATGATACCATTTAGGAGATATGAGGCAGGAGGATCACACATTCAAGTTCTGTCTGGGCTAAGGAATGAGCTCAAGGTCAGCCTAGGTAACTTAGGCACTATCTCAAAACAATTAATAAACTAATAAAAATAGCAATAATATAATAATAATAACAACAAGGTAAAAAGAGGGTTGAGACATCAGTGATAGTATGTCTAGCATGTAAAACATTTTATGATTCTTACTAGTTTGCAACAATGCTATTTCCCTTTGTCCTTATTGACTTTAGTAGATGCACTATTATATTTGTTCCAGTGTTACATAGTTTCTCATTGTGACAAAGAACACATTTATATGAACAGATTCAAATGTTTGTACACTTTTGTACCATATAAAGATAAAGTTGAGGTAGATACTTCAGAACAACTGTATAGAACTTGCCTAATATATGAACAAGGCCCTGGGTTCCCAGTCCCATATCCACACAAAGACATCTAAGTATAAAGTTAAATTTGGTCTCAGTAATTAATATTTCAGTACTTATCTTACTGAGACACAACCTTGATATTTAATGAATGCTTATTACTTAATTTAGCATAAATCTAGTATTGTCTATGAGAAGGAAGTTTTAGATAAAATGTTTTAAAGAGGACATAAAAGATATTATCATTGATATAAACCCATTCCGTTACATGCTTTACTTGTTAACCCACAGGTACTTTGAATCATCTTCATAACATTATTTCTCTTACCTTCCTACTACATTCACCATTAAGAACCTTTTGATGTAAAACACACTGTGGTCCATCCTAGTTCTTCCTGTCCTATCTACTTGCCATCCTCTCTTGTTTGAACCAACAACATCTTCCTACTTTTAGGTATCTCTTTTTATTGGTCATATTCATCCATCTATATAGACTCCATGGACATACCAAAAGGATCTCTGAAGATGCATATCAGTTCACTGGTCTGTCCCTCAAATGGCTTCCCTTTCCACACAACATCTTATTTTGGTCTTTTACCCCAAATTTGGAGACTCCAGCCTTCATCTCTGTCTCCAATCTCACCTTGATTTACTCCTTTCTCCACGTGCTGGTCTAAAGTCTTATTATCTGTTGTTTCTTACAGGTGAGAAGACTTGTTTTTCCATCTAAGAGCATTTATACCTGACCATAACCACAAATTCCTCAAAGATCATCACCACTCTCTCTCTTTTTGCAATGCTCCTTATCTATTCTTACTCTGTTATGATTGAATATGAAATGTCCCACATGAACTCCCAAATTTGAAGTTTTATTCTCAGCTGGAAGTGCTGATTGAGTGGTTGTGGAACCTTTTGCACACGGGGACTTGCAGCAGTTGTAGGGCTTAAGGAGTGGTTAACTCTGCCCAGCCTAGCTTCCTTATCTAGAGATGTGAGGAAGTCACATGGCAGACTTGGCCACTGTGGACCAAGGCAGCTGCTATACTACCACAGCCATGATTGTATCCCTTTAGACCATGAGCTCAAATAAAGAATTCTTCCTTTTAGTTAGTTTGGTCAGGCTTTTGACATGGCAGTGAGAAAAATAACAAACATACATTCCATGAACATATTTTATCACCTCTATTTTTAGAAAATATCCAGCCTCCACCATTACTATATCATCTATCCTATCACCTGGTCCAAGCCAGCATGTACTTGATGTAATTATTGTAATAAACTTTGTGCGGCTTTTTCTCATCAGTCTCGATGGACAATTTATTAGCCATACTTACAGGTAAGCCATTCTCAGCCCCAAACCTTCTCATCATGTTAGGCTATGCTCAAACTCTTTCCATTTCATTTACAGTAAAATTCAGTTATATATAACACTCATGTGAAGAGGCTACCTCCCACCTCTCATGTTCTCTTTCCTCACTCTCCCCCTGACCCTCTTCTACTCCAGCTAGATAGGCTTTCCGTTGTTTTTTTAATGTGTTAGCAACTTCTTCTGTCTCAGAAGATATATTCCAATTTGTCTGGAATGTTTTCACCACAGATCTCCTCATTAATTTTAAATCCCTATCACTAGGAAGTTAAATATAACCTTTTCTTTTCACTAACGACCTTGTTCTCTGGCATGACTACTCATCCATATTTTCTCCCTTAAAACTGTCATTATTTGACACACTTCATATTGGCTTGTCCTACTTCAGTTGTCAAGCTGACATAGCCTAGAGTTGTTCAAGGGAGCCTCAACTGAGGGATTGTTCAGATAAGACTGCCCTGTGGCCATGTCTTTGAGAGACTGTCTCAGTTAATAATTGATGTGGGAGAGCCCAGTGGACAGCCACATCTTGAAGCAGGTGGGCCTTGGTTGTAGAAGAAACCTAAGTATGAGCTGGTGAGTGAGTTAGCAGGTATCCTCTCTCCATGGTTTCTGCTTCAGGTTCCTGACTTGAACTGTTTCTCCAACTTCTGTCACTTGTGAAATGTTACATGAAAGTGTAAATAAAGTTAACCCTTTCATCTCCCACGTTGTTTTGGTCAGTGCTTTACTACAGCAACAGAGACTAAAATAAAACACTTGTTTGTTACTGGCTTATGGTTTACACTGTAATACTGATCCTCAAAAGATGCATGTTCTATGATGGCCTAGGCTTTTTCTACATTGTTTACACTTTATGTCTTATGCCTACACCATCATTGAATGTCTAGGGAGTTTTCAGTATTTATGTCTAGTGAATGAACATGTCTCAGGGCTATTCACACGTATGAGCTCCCTCGCTTTTTGTTTCATTTTAGGGATAAGCTTTTGACAGTGCATATCAGGGCTGGCCTTAAATCCTCAAGGTTCCTGCCTCAGCTCAAGTCCCTGGTTTGCATTCTCATCCTGAATAATGAGGTTGTTTTAATTTGGTACACGTGATGTTTTGAGTCATACAATTCTTTCTTGTGGAGCCGCTAATGCATTTCCTGTATTTCCTAGCACCTCTTTTCTTGACTCACTAGGTGCCAGTATTACCCTTCTAGTTATGACAATGAAAGCCATCCTCAGACATTGCCACATATCCTTAGGGGAATGGGGACCCAATTGACCCTGGCTAAGATTCAATTCAAATATTGTTTCTACCAAAGTTGAATGGATGTTCTTTCATTTTGAGCTAGGACCTATGTATCTGTGTTTAAAGATCTCCGTTCATCCCTATCTCAAGATGTTTAGTGAATCTGAGTTCAACCCTATCATAGGGTGTGTATATGAGTAGCTCACTTGTACGTATACACTTTTCTCTCCTATTTGTCTATAATCACTAGGTTGTAACATCTTCAAATGCATATGGTATGACTTTTTTCTCCTTATCCCATGTCTTTAGCATCATGATACCACATAAGGGATCAACACATGCTTTGGAATGTTTGAATGAACAAATGTCTCTAACTCTGTTTGTGCAGGTATAGATGCTCAAATACAGAATCTATAAGCCTCCCCATTCTGGTTGTCAAGAAATCAACTAGGGCTTTGACAATTGTATGATACCATAAGCGACTGTGCAGTAGAAAATTCTGAGAAATGGAATTCTGAAAATTAGAGCCAAGTCCCCTGCTGTACAGAAGCATCTCATATCAAAGAGAATCATTCAAAAGTCAGTGCAAGCTTAGGTGGTTTGGTTTGTTTGAATAATTTAGGCATTCCACATGCAATGCACTAGGGCTGGATAATTTTCTGCTCTATTTTCCCAGAACATGAGATGAAGCTATCATGGACATTATTTCTCCCTTACAAATGTTCCTGAAAAGGCAGATCTGAGATAATTGACATGAAAACAAGCTCGTGACTCTTCCTCTCTGGTGTTGCTGAGCCATTTCTATGACAGCAACAGTGATTTGATTCTCTCATTTGGACTATTTCACTGAAAGGAGGATGTGCAATTTAATGTTTTGTTTCTAAACGGTTTTTGGTGTCTTTCCCGCTTTTCTAAAGAAAAAAAAAAGAGCTTGTCTCAATCTGTATTTTTTTTTCCCAAATGTTCAAATTGATTTAACATTCTGATAATAATTTCAGCAAAAAATTAGTTAAAAAGTTCTAAGGTTTTTTCTTTTATCTTTTCACTTATTTATATTTGCTTTCTCCAGTTTTTTCTTTTTATTGATTCTGGTACCCTAGACCATGCTATAGTGCTGATCACATTCATGATTAGTTAACAGTGAAGATTAAATGTCACAAGTCCTGTCTTTATCAACTTGACTCAAACACATCACTTGAAACATGCCAATTTACCCCTGGGTCCCCAAAGTCTCATGCTCAGCCCATAACCCAAATGTATTTTGTTAATCTCTAAAAGTACCCCAGTGTGGGACTATGAAAGGGAGCCTGGTTCCCTTTTGAGCTAAGGCTAGAAGCCCTGATGACCCTGAAGGAATGGTCGGTGCTTTGTCTGATTCCCTTGGCACCAGGTCCCTGTCATTAGCCACAGCAACTTCCCGCCCCATAGATTTGTGGCCATCAGTCACATAAGGGCAACACTTCAAGACCCAAGTCCCTCCACAGGTAGAAGACATGACCTATGGTCACCTAGTCTCAAGTCTCCATTTTAATGAGGTACCTAAAGGCCTGAAGGGCTTAGTCAATAAACTTTTCTTCCCAGACACTCCTCCCTGCAAAAGGTATTTAACCTCAGGCCCACTCTGAGAAGTGGGGTATGGTTTTACTCATCTACTTTCTGCCATGACAATAAATGCCTTAAAACCATGGGTTGCCTCTTTTCATCGGTATCCACTATGGGTAGCCATGGAGAAGGCCTTTGCTTATAGAGTCGAAGTCTAATCTCTCAAAGAAAGCCTCTCTGTGCTCCTAGCCACGGAAGCCACCAAGCCAAGCTCAAGTCCACCACTGTCTAGCCGAAGACTCCACTAACGGGATCAGTAGCGCTCCCCACTTTTCCCCTTCGGCCCCAGGCCAGATCTAGCCCTCTGGTCCCCACTCTGTTATCAGCTCTTCCAGCAATGTCTGAGAGGCTGAGAACCAGACATCACCTGCCTCCTTGTAGGCCCGGGGACCCATGAGCCAGCTCCAGCTGTCTCCAGTCTCAGACTGTGCTTCGCCACCCCTGGAGCAGTGTCTCGTCCTGCAGACATCAGCCGTCAGCACGGGAGATGGAGTAGGGTAAGGGAGGTTGACATCCTGCATCCCGCCTCCCCTCGCAGCTGAGCCCTGTGGTCCAGCGGACACAGGATCCGCAAACCTACACCCCATGTCTTAACAGTTCCAACAGTGTTCTGAAGTTCCCAGTGTTTAGTCTCTTTTGAGATACAAGGGAGCTTGATAAAAATAAGTCATATACTTCCAATATATAATGAAATATAGCAAATATTATCATTCTAAGAGAGAAGAGAGGATGGAAAGATTGAGCCAAAAAGTAAGACCATATCTCAGCAGGGCAAATGCCAGGACTTGCAATTCTAAAATGCTCTTGAAGAGGCAGATGTGAGATAACTCTCCCTCTCTTCCTTTCCCTCTCCCTCTCCCTCCTCTCCCCTCCCCTCTCCTCCCCCTCTCCCTCCTCTCCCTCCTCTCCCTCTCCCTCCTCTCCCTCTCCCTCCTCTCCCTCCTCCTCTCCCTCTCCCTCTCTCCCTCTCTCCCTCTCCCTCTCCTCACTTCCTCATCTCTCCCTCTCCCTCTCCCTCTCTCCTCTCCCTCTCTCCCTCTCCTCCTCTCCCTCTCCCTCTCCCTCTCCCCATTTCCTCATCTCTCCCTCTCCCTCTCTTCCTCTCCCTCTCTCCCTCTCCCTCTCTCCCTCTCCCTCTCCCCACTTCCTCATCTCTGTCTTTCTACTTAAGTCTCTGATCCTCTAACAACAATTATCCTGTTTTCTTCCTCTCTGAGAGTGACCTTTTTAGATTCCATTTACTAACAGTGTTATGGTAGCCTGATCTTCCCTACTAATGGCCTTACTGAATGGTATAAGAGACCATGCCTCATGAGGTTGAGTCAGGAGGATTGCTGAGAGTGTGAGTCTATCTGGAGCTAGATAGTAAGAATCTGCCTAAAAAATTATTTGTAGGAGAGGTCACAGAACTTGGAAAGTTCCTCCAAGGGTTTAACTTTTACTTTAAAATCATTTGAAAACTACCAAAAAGACATGGGAGAGATGAAATAATTAGAATTGTATTTTATTATATTGACTTTCTCTGTCAATATAAAAGAAACAAGCAGAGAATTTATTTCACTAGTTGGTTATCCAAAACTATATGTTCAGCCCTGAAAACATATATATGAATAACACAATTCAGACTGAGCAGGTTATGGTTAAGAATATATATATGTATATACAAATATGCACATAACAACAACTAATGAAAAAAGAGGCCATGAATTTCAAAGAGAGCAAGGAGAGAGGTACATGGGAGAATTTGGAGGGAGGAAAGAGGAGAAAATGTTGCAATTATACTATATTCTCAAAAAGAAAAGAAAAGAAAAGAAAAGAAAGAAAACCAAGATACTGACTCAAAACTGATTCCTATTATTTAGTCATGATGCATGGAAAAATTCAAGTAATCCAAAAAAAGCAAGTTAAGAATCTAAAATACATATTTAAAATGTTGACACCAGCCACTCCTGTTTTATTCAAGGTTTTTGCTAATGTGTATAACGTTGGGCTTTTGTTGAAGTTTGTATGTTCTGTTTCTAGTCTCTTATTTTGGGTCCTATTTCTACCTTAAACAGAATGTTTAAACAAGTGGTGAATGTTGTCAGAGATTTTCCTGGTAAGAGAATTTGAAGGAGGATCCAGGGATGGAAGAAAAAGGATGATGCAAAAGGAAGGAAGAGGCAGCAGAGAGAAAAATCTGTGGTGACCAATGTACCTCAGTGTGGCCACTCCTATGCATCTCAGCCACACATGGGATCCTCAAGTGTGTTCACCTGGGGACAAAAAGGCCTTGTTAGTAGTCAGGCATTAGGACATGTTTGACATGTTTGTAGAACTAATTAACTGATTAATAAAACATTCTTATTTTTTTCTAGACGTTTTACATTTCTAAAAGAAAAAACAGTGGGGGAGATTTCACTCTGGCTGGTCCTGCTTTCTCTGTGCATCAGAGTGGAAACGGTTGCTGCACTTCATAGGTGCCCATTGTTTGCTTGTTCCTGTCTTTATTTTGTCTTGCCCTGGTTGTGGGAAGAAGGGGCAGAAAACAATAAATGAAGCAATGCTGCCTTTTCTGCTCCCAGCACAGAGTCGATTTTGGTCATTGCTTGCTCATTTCCTGTAGGTTCGAAAGAAGCCAACTCTAAATTCAAATGCCCAGATGCCATGCTGGCTTTCCATGTGACTGATAGGGTGTGCCTGCATGAGACTTCATGTTTGTAGGCAAAGGCAGAGGAGGCTGTGACCTGGCTTCAGTCACTTTGTCATGTATGTGGCTTATTTATTTCGACAATAACTGTATGTAGCTTATGTGTCTCCAGTCAGATTTGTCTGGTAATGAAATGGTTCTTGTCTCATTGGGGGTGTGTGTGAGATTGGACTGGAAATGCTTTAAGCTGTCTTTCAGTCCTCCATCACAGTTAGACTAGCTGACAAAATGCTTTGAAAATGCACTCCACGTTCTTCACAAAGTACTCACAGCTAAATTAAGATGCTAATGACTGTGTTGATGACGCCAGCATGGAGATGCCAGAGTGGTACCCGGAAGGAAATGCTTTCTCCTACCAAATCTATTCAGAATATTTCAAGCAATTGGGCATTTTATTTCAATGATGTCTCTTAGCTGAAGGGATGTGGTGATAGACAAGATTCATTCTTTTTTTTCCCATGCAGGGCTGTAATGGCTGTGGTGTATCAGATGTAGAAATGGGGTGTTCTAAATGTCATTTCAATACCTTCCCTCCCTCTGTAGGAAATGTGGCCTTATACCTAACATTGCCTCAGGACACTTCTGGCAAAGGATATTTGGCATCTTGTCTTGGTCCTCAACCGTGTTAGTATTCCTTCATCTCTGCCCTCTGTAGCTACCCATTCAGTTCTGACTCATGTGTTTCAAAAAGGATACACTCCAGTATAAAGTAACTTCTTTACCAAGACTGTTATTTAGAAAGAAGAGTTTTCAGTGTAAATTTACTATGGAACTAAACTTTTATTCCTTCCATTGTGCTTCCACATCAATGTATTTATCAATTATTCCTCTTTTTAACCATTAACACCTCCACCCATTAAGGTAAATACACAGGTACCGTCTGTCCTCAGTAGCTCTCTCATCAGGATAACTGCATCTGTCCATCAAATCCTTTCAGTCATAACTTAAAGCCATCTCGTAATTCCGAGTTTTCCTTCATTTCCATGGTTACCTTCTATTTCAGTATTTAATATATACTGCTATTCTTCCAATGGATTATTATGATAGCCTCCTAATGGGATACAATATAAATGTAATAATGGTGCATTTATGAAGATAAGTTTTTATACATCTCACATGTGCACACGGAAATATGGTATTAAAAATTCTCCGGAGTAAGGCTAATAAAAGATGTTCTTAGTTTTCCTGCCCATAAATAAAATCTCAAAGGATTCTGGTATATTGAGAATGCAGAGGAAATAATGAGTAAATCCAGCCTGATGACATTCTCTTGGCTGTGATAGATATCTGTTCTCTCTGTGTTTTATATCTGTAGCTCAATCTCAATTAAAATGTGATGAAGATTAAGTTTTAAATTTTGCAAGATATAAATCAAACAGAGTGCATAGTGTTTCACTAACAAATGAGTGATGGCATAAATAAGTCCATGAATATTTGAAAACATAGCCTAACTTAAAACCAATAGATAAATCACCAGGAGGCAATAATAAATAGAATGTGTAATATCCCAGCTGTGAACAGGGGCAACAGCCAAGGAGGTACTGAAAATATATTGAGATCTTATAATCTGGGCCTGATGTTTTAGATACTACAGAAAGAGAAATGATTGTCCATGAATCCCAAATGCAAGAAAATAAGACTAAACTTCTTGACTAAAATTCAAGACTCATTAAGGATATTTCTACATCCCCAAATGAACAATATTGAGTAACCTCCCTAGTCTCTGGAAAAAAGCATAAGTGTTTGCCTTCAAATTCACTTGTCCAGTGGGGGAAAATGCCTTTGAGAAGTTAAAATTTTGAGTGATATCTGATGCATGTATTAAGGAAGGAAATTATGGGTCAATGAAATACCCTAGGCCTTGTAATATGGAGTAGGTAGCTGCACTGAAAGATACTTATGTAGTTCAGGACATGTTTGACCTTCCCGCTGTAAATGTAACTTTTATTGTCTAGATATAAATGTCATCTCTGAGGCTTACTGATGAACAGCTCACCCTTTCTAGTTCATTCTGAACTCTGACTGGCTGGTTCAACTCAGCTGTTCTAGCTCAAACTCTTCTCCAAGCTGACTGATCCAATCTTGTTTCTCTCAGCTTTTTACTGAATTGCTCTGCTTGACCTTAAACTAACTATGTCAATTTGTTCAAATTTTCTGGCTCCTTGTTATTCTTTGGCTTCAACTGTCTCTGCTGACCTGCACTGAGCTGCATGAACTCATGAATCAACTCAGTTCCACTGTATTGGACTCACTGCACTGACTCCCAACTGACTTTCTTTCCCTGTGATGCTCTTAAACAGCTTCTCTTTCCTGTGCTGTTCTCTTAAGTAGCCTCTCTTTGCTGTCTTTTCTCATGAGAGGTGGGTGTATTCTATCTCTGACTCATTCTATCATATCTTTCTCTGATTTATCATTTTGTCTGCCCCTCAATTAGGTGTCACTTTCAAACATGGCTGCTTCCTATAATCTAATTTTATCTTAAAGGTATAAACAAAGGGCATGTGTGTATTCCCGTGATAGGGATTAAGGGTGTGTGGTGTGTCTGCATTCCAGCTGGATCACACAACCTAGATCGTTAGATATGATCCCTTGCCAGAGCAGTTGTGTTGCTGGATTAAAATTTCTCTCTGCCCACAAATTAATAGAGAATTATGTGTAGAGATGATCTCACACTGAAATTAATGGCACCATATAGAATGAACCACTGTAGCAAAGTCATAGTACTATAAGTGAAATAATCCAGATGCTTACAAATAGAAACAATAAAATAATCACTTAAATTTACCATCACGATAATTAAAAAGTTCAAGCAGACAAAGGGAGGAAGTTACAAGACAGTCACAAAAATGCACAGAAAGAATTAGATATCAGCACATACAGTATAACATGTACATGCATAAGCACATGCACACATGCATACACATGCACGTGCACACACACATGTACACACACATACACATGCATGCATACTCATGAATTTGCCTTTCAAGAAAAAAAAAGTGTACTCATAAAGTCTGTTGCCATCCATCCAGCTCTTCAGGGCAATCATTTTCTGTTAGGTGACTTCATTTTCTGGGCTGCTCTGTTATCTAAATCGAGTCTTGCATTTTCTTCTCAGAAAGTAGCTGGACATGTGTGTGTGTGTGTGTGTGTGTGTGTGTGTGTTTGTGTATGTGCATATGTGTTTGTTTGATTGTGTGCTTGTGTGTCTGTGTGTTTGTTTGATTATGTGTTTGTGTGTGTGTGTGTGTGTGTGTGTGTGTGTGTAGGTCACAGGGCAGTGTTAGGTATCTTCCATTATTACTTTCCACTTTATCTTTTGAGACCGAACACAGAACTCACTGATTGGCTAGACTAGCTGCCTCCAAGGGAGCAGAAATCTAAGTATATTCCCTACTTCCCAGCACAATGATTAAAGATGTATGCAACCATACATGGGTGCTGGTGACCTGAAATGAGTCCTTCTACTCACCAGGCAGGTACTTTTACTGAATCATCTCCCCAGCGTTGACAAAACTGCCCTTAACGAGATATCTACTCTTGTCTATGTTAATTTTTTATTTTTGTTTTCTGTGTATGGGTGTTTTGCCTGCATGTGTGTATGTGCACCATGTGTAGGCGGTACCTGCAGAAGCAGGAAGAAAGTGTTAGAGCCTTTGAGAAATTACAGATGGTGCTCTTAGCTGCCAAGCCATCCCTCTAGCCCTACACTTGTCTGTCTTGACAGAGGATATAAATGCCATTATCCTCTCTCTGAACACTTAGCTAGAATTAATAAATGTTTTTGCTTCACCACAGGGGCATAGAAAGTATTTCTATGTACATTGGTGGAAGCTAATTATTGAGCACTAGCAAATTCATGATGTGCACATTCTAAATATTAAGGAATGAGGGAAGAGTGATAAAGATAATTCCAATGAAAGCTACACAAGGAGAAGAGGCAGAGACTTGTACATTTAGAACAATCTGATTTGTGCTTGGGAAAACATTAGATAGCAGAGGATATTACTTTCTTTCAAGTAGTTTAAAAACATTTGAATTTTTATAAGTAATATAAAATGAAATAATATAACTTAAAAAAATACAATTGGATTCTCACTCATCCACTGCCCATTTGTTATGGGATGACGGTGAAGGGTTGGGCAAAGTCAGTGCCTCTAGACAGTAGGGGATTTTGCATTTTATTCTGAGAAACATCAGAAACTATTTGAAGGTTTTAAAGCAAACAAAGTAAACAGATTTATGATTTTGAAAGGTTACTCTTTTAAAAGGCGAATTGACTATTGATTAAAATCGAGAAGATCATTAGGAATGAAGGGCAGTAAATCTAATACAGCAACAGTAGTGAGAACCAGAATATGCTTTACCCAAGAGAGCAGAACATGCTTTGCTTTTTATTTAAGATACAAGACTAAGGGATAACAAGAACAAGAGAGTGACAGAGGTAGAAAGTCATCTGGTCTTTTAAAATTTTTCTATCTATCTATCATCTCTCTGTCTCTCTGTCTGTCTGTTTGTCTATCAATCATCTAATGGAGTTGGTCCAGTGCTAACTAGGTACATGTGATTACTACGTCTGTAGAGCTTTGCAGTGTGCTTTTCATCTTAGAACCATCATATGACAGATAAAAGATTCATTGGCCCTTTAGTGTGCTGAGTTTTCTGATTATGTGGGCTATGCAATGTTAGACATATATGATAATCTGAGTCTTAGGCATTATAACCAAGAGAGTCCTGGGTCAGGGGTTCAATGATGCAGAAAAAGAAAAGAGGTATTATCATTTGTGCTTTGTAAAGACGGCCAGAATTCATGACAGTCTAAAAACAAGAGACGAGTAAAGTTAAGATCTCAGGTGGTACACACAGCCTCCATGAAGAATCATTTGTTATAAATTCAGGAGGTACGACTCTCCTGTGACTTAGATGGTGGTAAGACACAGTGACAAGGAGAAGGAGAAACGAAGGGTCAAGTGAGAGTTAACTTAAATTATACAGTGTTTGTCATCTCTGAGAATATACACTGGGGTGCCTGTAGCCACATGCAGGGCTTCTCGGAGGAAGGGAGACATCAGATCACAAAGATTTCAACCATCATCTAGTTTGATGAAGACATGAGAGAACAGCAAGTGATGACAGAATTAAACTTTTCAAGGCAGAGAAGCTCTGTGTGAAAACAAAACCTGGGTGCAAGAATCATTTGGGGAACAATATCCTTAGAACATATAATCTGGCTTTGGAGTGGGCTATAGGAAAGCATGCAACTGGGAACATAGAAGGTGCAAGTATCTAGAGCTCCCTAAGCTATGGGGAGAGGTTAGATTTTAGAACAATTTTAGTCTATGAAATACAATGTTTTCAATATTTTTAAAAGATCATTCTACACACAAAGGATACAAAATACCCTGGAGAAACACAGTATTTGAAGAAAAATAATATGTGACACCATTTAATAGATAGTTGGATTGTTCTACTTTGTAAGAGACAATCTAAGTTGTTCTAGGACCAAAATAGTGGAAGGTGAGAATTGACTCTCAGGTGGGCCTCTTACTTTTACTTGAGTGTCCCAAATAAACACACAAACAAGCAAATGCATGCATGCATGCATAAACACATACATACACACATACAATTAAAAAATAAACCCATGAATTTAAATCTGGGTTTAACCAGATTTAACTTTCAAACAATTACAATTATCTCCTGCTTCGCTCATTATAGATTGGAAGAAAATCCAACATCTGTGTGAGTCACACTGTGGGCTATCTGCCAGTTGCAATAGAATAGTTTCCCTTCTTGGACAAAGACTGAAAAAATAGATGAGAGATTGTCATTCATAATGGACAAAGAATATAAACAGAGTTAGTATGGAAGCTGATAGAGTAAAGGGAATTACAAGTCTGGTAGTCCCGAGTGTGGAGAGGTGCTAGGTGATTTTTGTCCTTCTGGGTTTTCCTCCACGGGCTCAGTGTAGACTAAATGAGGAGAACTATACTCTGAGAAGGCCCATGGGTTCATCAGAACACGCGCGTACACACACACACACACACACACACACACACACACACACACACACACACACAGAGAGCATTGCATGGCTGAATACCCGCTTCTTCCAAACAGGAGAAAAGGAATCTTCCTGAGAGTGAACCCTGATCCTCCTTGGGTGTGTGGCTGTGCATATTGGTTACTGCTACCCTCAGATGAGTGAGAACTCAATTATTTACAGTTGCCTGAATCACAAAAGACAAAGTGAGTGGTAGTGAAAAAAGGAGAAATTCGAGTTGTGTTATCAGTAAGACCATCTGAAACATTTCCAGAAAACATCATTATGTGCTTGTCCTCGCCATTATGTATGTGTTATGTTATACACGGAGGCTGAATCTCAGAGAGTAAGCATAAATAATGGAAAACAATATCTTGACACTGGAGCCTGATATAGTGTGATTTGATTTATTCCATTAAGGACCACATGGCAATACTTTTCTCCAAAGCTTAAGAAAGGAACTTTCATCTACCTGTCACAGCATAGGAGCAAAATACGTTTCAAAATATTTTCTAGGTGAGAGCCTCCTAAAATGCACTCATAGGACTTCTCTCCCATTACAATCCCTGTACCAGCTTGTTATAAAAATGCTCCAGGGCTGCGCTTCTGCCACGAATTGGTAGGTGAGTAGCACCTACCAGCTGGGGCGAGAGGCCTTGAAACTCCCATAATGGGGGCTAGAGGCAGAGAGGAAGGAAGAATGTCGACTGTGTGTGTGTGTGTGTGTGTGTGTGTGTGTGTGTGTGTGTGTGTGTGTTGTACAGTAATCAGGATCCAAACAATGTCTATGTTTTATATTTGTTCTTAAGAACTTGTGCTAAGGGAAAAACCAAATACTAGTACTTTATCCAAATGGAGACATTAATGACAAAGGATGGGAAACAGAAAATGTAAGTGGATTATCTTCAGTATTGTCAGATAATTGCATTTCCATCTAACATTGTTTTTGAACCACTTTAAAGCTATTTTCAGTGAAAGATCAGTATACAGTTTTCCTTTTACTACAAACAAGAAAACATCGATATGGTTCTGAGTCTGATCTAATCTGTAGAAACAAGGATCCAAAATGCAGGCAGCCCTCTGCTGCCCACGTGGATTCCATGCAGCAGGTTAAATAGCCAACTCTGGCTTTTACAGGTGGCCTGGCTCAGAATTCTTCATCTTTTATTCAGTCGGCTCCTTCAAGATTGTGTTGGTACAATTTCTCTTACAGACCTCATAGAATGATCATCCTTCCATGAAACCAAGAGTCAACAAAATCCACACAATGATGCCATTATCTCACCGGTACATATGAAAGACCACTTCCCCCTAGTTCTTGATGCAGGTCTCTGTGGAGAGCATTAATGAGAATGTTGGGTTCACAGAGACCTCTGAGTCAGGAGGTCTGTAGGTCCCAGTACTGTGATCATGGCTTAACTACTTGATAATCATATTGATAAGTTTTAAGATGTTCCCATATGAGCATATTGCACATTAAAAATTTTCCCCACGATCTTGAATCTGGCTAGAAGCTTAATTGCTTCAAGTACTCGAAGCCTGTTTGGATAGAAAATCACCCTGAAACCCATTAACTCACTGAGTCCCAGCATGACTGGCAGTTGTAGATGCCAGAGTACTAGTTCCAGAAAAGTTATTTTTTTTCAAGATGTCACTCAATATTTCATCAATTCCCAGCACACTTGGTGCCTTGACAATTTTTTCCATAATCTCTCTTCCCCCTGAAGCATACATAAACAAATGTAATTCCCTGTTAGATGCTAATTGCAACTGCTACATAACTGTGCCTCTGAAACCTCCTAATAACACTATCCATATGTCAAGGTCTTCCCCTAATTGCCTGGTTACTCTAATGAGAGAATTTCTTCTTTTTTCTTGCTGACTGCATCCTATCTATCCTGTAAGTGAGATGTCATTATAAAGATATCTGGTGTAGCTCAAGGTCAGCAGCAATAATGCACCTCTCCCAGATCTAGAGAGAATATCTGTGTTAGAATGTCCTGAAATACCAAAGACAAAGGTCGTATTATCCTTAACTTTGATATATTGCATATTATATGTCTGTATGGTAGGCATAATTTTATCTAGGTATTTCAAGAACTGTTGGGCATCAGGTCCCAGCTGACAGTAATATTTGGTGACCCAGAAGGTCATCCATCATGACTTCCTGGTCACAGTTGAGGGATGAAAAAGTCAGGCAAATAAATGGAGACGTTTCATTACAGGTTTGTAAGAGTATTCTCTTGAGGATCATGGATTGGTGGCCATTTCTGAGTCTCTGTAATGTTGGGATGAGGTACCTGGCATGTGGCACAAAATTTCCTTTGACCCTTTCATGTGTAAGATAACATTTGTGCAATCAATTCACCTTCTTTATCTGGCCAATTCTGCTTTTGCTTCCTTTTTTTTCCCCCCAAGTAATGGCCAGGTAGAAACATTTTACAGCTGGATTCCCGAGGAGAAAAATGCTCATTTGTTTTGCCAATTTTCAAAGTGTAGACTCTTGCTATGTCCATTTTAAACCGTCAGCTTGATGTTATGGAGTGCACAGCCGGACAGAGGATGCACATAACTGCTTTTTGCCAATCAGGGAGAGTTGGTTCCAGCACACCATGGCACGCGTTGTTTCTCAGCATTCTTCTCCAGTTTCTACAGCATGAAACAACTGTGTTAAAACTTGTTTAAGAAAACCTCCTTCAGAATATATAACCATTTCTAACAAGACAGAAAGTATAGTATAAGTACTGTATAAAGAAAGCTAAAGACTCTCAGCATGAGGACCCAGACTGTAGCACTGAGGAACTCCTTGTTCCTTAATACTCATACTTACGTTAGTGGAATGACAAGCAGTCATTGATTGAAGCTCTATTGATCTGGTGCTATGGGCCATAAGAAGAAACATGCCAGTCATGACAGTTGCCTCAGCTTAAACAGTGGGTGATGAACCTGGCACACAAATCATTGTAGTTTGAACTCCAAGTATTTCAATTGGCCAATTCCAGATATTTAAAGGTATAAAATTATATGTGGATCCCTTGGTTGGGCAAATCTGCTGAAGTTTGGAGAGTCCATGTTCCACTTGACTATATTTTGTAGTATGTTTCTGTGATGGTTGATATTCAACTTGACTTGATAAAAACACCAAGGAAACACATCCCAGATGTGTATCTATGAGGCTATTTCCAAAGAGTTTTAACTGAGAAAGGAAGGATCACCCTGAATAATGGGAGGCACTCACTGTCCATGACTAACTGGGGGAAAGAATGAAAAGGAGAAAAAGGAAGCAGAGCATAGGCATTTGTTTCTCCAGGCATTTTCTGTGGCTGCAATATCACAGGAGCCACCTAATGCTCTTGCCACCATGGTTGGAGTCATTTCTGGCATAATTGCCCTGCCGTGATGGACTGTACCTGTAAACTGTGAGCCAAAACAACCCCACTCCCTTCATCATATTGTTTTGTCAGGCATCTAGCTCCATCAGAGAGAAAAATAACACACCTTGTATCTACATTTTCTTTAATACTTGGGAAAAGTAAAGCAGATGGCATTGCCCATTCTTTATGTATTTTTGAAAACATACATACAATGTAGAAACTAAGGGAAGTTTAATTATATGGTTAAGAACATATATTAAACACATGCCAATTAAGAGCCCAGGATGAAAAGTTGTTGGAAAGACATTTCTTTGCAGGTGTATCCACTTGAGCCTTCTCTTTGGTCTGATCTCAGTGTTTATGACCACAGCATGGACTAGGACTAGGAAGCGGCAGAAATCAAACACCAAGAAAAGCCAGCTGGTTTCAGCTGACACAGAATGGACAGCTTCTGCTTTGCTTTCTAGATGTTAGAATCATCTCCCTTAAGAGAATAGATAAGGGGAATTAAAATTCATGTGAGAAGAGAGATGGAGGGATATGTGATCAAAGTTCATAAATCATGAAAGACACAGAGATTTGCCCCAAACTGAAGTAGTAGAAGATGTGGATTCATAGGATGCCTCTTAAAGTAAGTGAGATTGTACATTACAGGAAGGACGGGTGCTAAGTGCAAACTGTGGCCATGTTGATAGTATTAGTCTTAGACACTCATGTCCTCTTTGTGACAGGGATTTTGGAGTGCAAGAGCCATATGGTAACAAATATCTTGAGATACTGGGCTGATATTAGGGGAGATGTAGATAGAACTTTGAGATATAGCAAACAGGGAGATAAGTCAGTCATCCAGCATGAAGACCTGTGTCCAACCATCAGAACCTGCGTAGGAAGAGCCAGGCATGATAGCACACACTTATAACGCAGAGACAGTCACATCCCTGCGGTTCACTGGCTTGCCAACCTAACCCGTTCACAGTGTTCCTGGCCAGTAAGATGAGAGTGGTTGTCTTAAAAAAATAGAGAAAGACAGATCTTGAGTAACAACAGCTGGGGTAGTCCTCTGTGCAATACATGCACATGGACACATATACACTGCTATGCATGTGTGTACTCACAAGCTCATGCACACAGACAGACAGACAGACAGACAGACAGACAGACAGACAGATAGAGCAAATTGTCTGTCTAAGTGGTGTAACTAAGAAAAACAATCTGAGCCTTAGAGGGGGGGGGCAGGGTAGGAGAGAGGACTGCCATTTTGAATTCTTAACTGTGGCACATGGCTTTTGTTTTACACTAAATCCTGTTTTTGCCAAATTCCTTTTACCTACAAATGATTCTCATTTTCCTTTTGTTTGTTCTGCTAAAGAATCACAAGTTGAAGATATTTGCTCCCCTTAGTTGAAATTTGGCAGGAAGGAGAGGAGGGAATGATGTTGCTCCTTTTGAAATGTTTGGTTTTTAGAGAGTGAGCAGAATCAAAAACTAGTGAGCAAGTATGCACACAAGGCACTGTGGGCCCTGAGCACTTTGCTCGCTAATTCCCTTTTTGACCAATGAAAAACATCAAGTCAGAGACTATAAGATCCCAACAAACAGTGCGTTAACCCACCAGAATTGAAGCATGAGAAGAAACAGGAAACAATATCTCTCC
Source organism: Grammomys surdaster (assembly GCF_004785775.1). Classification (NCBI taxonomy): domain Eukaryota; kingdom Metazoa; phylum Chordata; class Mammalia; order Rodentia; family Muridae; genus Grammomys; species Grammomys surdaster. The sequence continues at coordinate 647,207 of NW_021604766.1, forward strand.
TATGTCTAGTGAAAGCCTCTGTCAGGGGATTCTTTGGGTCAGAGCTGATGGGAAAGGACCAACAGGGGAGTAATGTAAGCACAGTCCTTCCTGTTTCAGAAAGAGAGGGCTGTGCAGTGGTTAGGGTTCAACAAGAGCTATGGGTGAAGAGTGCACATTTAAGATGAGGGTAAGCTTTCCTTACTGATTCGGTAGACAAGATTGTAAACAGGCCTCATTAAATGAACTAAACAACCTTTTGAATAAATTATTCAGTACCATCTATCCAGGGAAAAAGATAACACTAGCTTTTTGTACATAAAACAAAAAAGGTTTAAAGTCTTTTTTTCTTTTTTTGCAGATGATATATTTTTTCTTTTTTTTTATTGGATGTTTTATTTACATTTCATATGTTGTCCCCTTACCCCATCCCCCATCCACCCAGGAACCCCCTATCCCATCACCCCTCCTCCTTCTTCTCTGCGGTTGTAACCCCTACCTACCCCCCACTCCCACCTCCCCACCCTCAAAATTCCTACTCCCTAGGGCATCCAGCCTTCATGAGGTCAAGGATCTCTTCTTCCACCTATGCTCAGCAGGGCCCTCCACTCTTACTTATTCAGCTGAAGCCCTGGATCCCTCCCTAAGTGCTCCCAGGCTGGTGGTTTAGACCCTGGGAGGTGTGATTGGTTGGTATTGTTGCTCTCCTCATGGAGCCACAAACCCTTTCAGCTCCAATGGCCTTCACTCTAACTCCTCCATTGGGAACCCCATTATCAGTTCAATGGCTAGTTGTGAGCATCTGCCTCTGAATATGTCAGACTCTTGAAGACATCTGAGGAGACATCCATATCAGGCTCTTATCAGCATGCACTTCCTGGCTTCCACATCAGCATCTACCTTTGGTGACTGCACATGGGATGGATACTCAGGTGGAATGGTTTTCAGATGGCCCCTCCTTCAGTTTCTGTCCCTCACTTTGTCTCCATATTTGCTCCCTTGAGTATTTTGTTGCTCCTTCTAAGAAGGACCGAATCACCACCACTTGGTCTTCCTTCTTCATGAGCTTCATGTGGCCTGTGAGTTGCACCTTGGGCATTTCAAGGTTCTGGGCTAATATCCAATAATCAGTGAATGAATACCATGTGTGTTCTTTTGTGATTGGCTTACTTCACTCAGGATGATAATTTCTAGTTCCATCCATTTACCTAGGAACCTCTCGAATTCATTGTTTTTAATAGCTGAGTAATACTCCATTGTGTAAATATACCACATTTTTTGAGTCCATTCCTCAGTTGAAGGACATCTGGGTTCTTTCCAGCTCCTGGCTATTATAAATAAGGCTGCTATGAACATAGTTGAGCATATGTCCTTGTTATATGTTCGAGCCTCTTCTGGGTATATGCCTAGGAGTGGTATAGCTGGATCCTCAGGTAATGCTATGTCCAATTTTCTGAGGAACCACCAGACTGATTTCCAAAGTGGTTGCATCATCTTGCAGTCCCACCAACAATGGAGGAGTGTTCCTCTTTCTCCACACCCTCGCCAGCATCTACTATCACCTGAGTTTTTAATCTTAGCCATTCTGACTGGTGTGAGATGGAATCTCAGGGTTGTTTTGATTTGCATTTCCCTGACGACTAAGGATGCTGAACATTTCTTTAGGTGCTTCTCGGCCATTCGAGTTTCTTCTGTTGAAAATTCTTTGTTAAGCTCTATACCCCATTTTTTAATAGGGTTATTTGGTTGTCTGGAGTCTAATTTCTTGAGTTCATTGTATATATTGGATATTAGCCCACTATTAGATGTAGGATTGGTAAAGATCTTTTCCCAATTTGTTGGTTGTCATTTTGTCCTATTGAAAGTGTCCTTTGCCTTACAGAAACTTTGCAATTTTATGAAGTCCCATTTGTCAATTCTTGATCTTAGAGCATATGCCATTGGTGTTCTGTTCAGGAACTTTTCCCCTGTGCCCAAGTATTCGAGGCTCTTCCCCACCTTCTCTTCTATTAGTTTCAGTGTATCTGGTTTTATGTGGAGGCCCTTTATCCACTTAGACTTGAGCTTTGTACAAGGAGATAAGAATGGATCAATTTTCATTCTTCTACACGTTGTCCTCCAGTTGAACCAGCACCATTTGTTGAAAATACTGTCCTTTTTCCACTGGACAGTTTTAGCTCCTTTGTCAAAGATCAAGTGACCATAGGTGTGTGGGTTCATTTCTGGGTCTTCAATTCTATTCCATTGATCTTCCTGCCTGTCTCTGTACCAATACCAAGTAGTTTTTATCACTATTGCTCTGTAGTACAGCTTGAGGTCAGGGATGGTGATTCCTCCCGAAGTTCTTTTATTGTTGAGAATAGTTTTCGCTATCCTGGGTTTTTTGTTATTCCATATGAATTTGAGAATTTCCTTTTCTAACTCTGTGAAGAATTGAGTTGGGATTTTAATGGGGATTGCATTGAATCTGTAGATTGCTTTTGGCAAGATGGCCATTTTTATATTAATCCTGCCAATCCATGAGCATGGGAGATCTTTCCATCTTCTGAGATCTTCAATTTCTTTCTTCAGGGACTTGAAGTTCTTGTCATACAGGTCTTTCACTTGCTTGGTTAGATTCACACCAAGGTATTTTATATTATTTGTGACTACTGTGAAGGGTGTCATTTCCCTAATTTATTTTTCAGTCTGTTTATCTTTCATGTAGAGGAAAGCTGCTGGTTTGTTTGAGTTGATTTTATAACCAGCCACTTTGCTAAAGTTGTTTATCAGGTTTAGGAGTTCTCTGGTGGAAGTTTGGGGGTCACTTAAGTATACTATCATATCATCTGCAAATAGTGATATTTTGACTTCTTCCTTTCCTATTTGTATCCCTTTGACTTCTTTTTGTTGTCTAATTGCTCTGGCTAGGACTTCCAGTACTATATTGAATAGGTAGGGGGAGAGTGGGCAGCCTTGTCTAGTCCCTGATCTTAGTGGGATTGCTTCAAGTTTCTCTCCATTTAGTTTGATGTTGGCTATTGGTTTGGTGTAAATTGCTTTTACTATGTTTAGGTAGGGGCCTTGAATTCCTGATCCTTCCAAGACTTTTATCATGAAGGGATGTTGAATTTTGTCAAATGCTTTCTCAGCATCTAGTGAGATGATCATGTGGTTTTTTTTCTTTGAGCTTGTTTATATAGTGGATTACATTGATGGATTTCTGAATATTGAACCATCCCTGCATTCCTGGGATAAAACCTACTTGATCATGATGGATGATTGTTTTGATGTGTTCTTGGATTCGGTTTGCTAGAATTTTATTGAGTATTTTTGCATCAATGTTCATAAGGTAGATTGGTCTGAAGTTGTCTTTCTTTGTTGGGTCTTTGTGGAGTTTGGGTATGAGTGTAATTGTAGCTTCATAGAACGAATTGGGTAGTGTTCCTTCTGTTTCTATTTTGTGGAATAGTTTGAAGAGAATTGGTATTAGGTCTTCCTTGAAGGTCTGATAGAATTCAGCACTAAAACCATCTGGTCCTGGCCTTTTTTAGTGGGGAGACTTTTAATGATGGCTGCTATTTCCTTAGGGGTTATGGGACTATTTAGATGGTTTATCTGCTACTGATTTAACTTTGGTACCTGGTATCTGTCTAGGAAGTTGTCCATTTCATCCAGGTTTTCCAGTTTTGTTGAGTATAGGCCTTTGTAGTAGGATCTGATGATTTTTTGAATTCCTTCAGTTTCTGTTGTTATGTCTCCCTTTTCAGTTCTGATTTTATTAATTTGGATACTGTCTCTGTGCCCTCTGGTTAATCTGGCTAATGGATTATCTATCTTGTTGATTTTTCTCAAAGAACCAGCTCCTGGTTTTGTTGATACTTTGTATTGTTCTTTCTGTTTCTATTTGGTTGATTTCAGCCCTGAGTTTGATTATTTCCTGCCTTCTACTCCTCCTGGGTGTATTTGCTTCTTTTTGTTCTATAGCTTTTAGTTGTGCAGTCAAGTTGTTAGTGTGTGCTCTCTCCAGTTTCTTTTTATAGGCACTTAGAGCTATGAGTTTTCCTCTTATCACTGCCTTCATGGAGACCCACAAGTTTTGGTATGATGTGTCCTCATTTTCATTGAATTCTAAAAAGTCTTTAATTTCTTTCTTTATTTCTTCCTTGACCAAGTCATCATTGAGTAGAGAGTTGTTCAGTTTCTGTGTGCAAGTGGGTTTTCCATTTGTTTTGTCATTATTAAAGACCAGTCTTAGTCCGTGGTGATCTGATAAGATGCAAGGGATTATTTCAATCTTTTTGTATCTGTAGAGTCCTGTTTTTTGACCAATTATATGGTCTATTTTGGAGAAGGTACCATGAGGTGCTGAGAAAAAGATATATTCTTTTGTTTTAGGATGCAATGTTCTATAGATGTCTGTTAAGTCCATTTGGTTCACAACTTCTGTTAATGCCAAAGTGTCTCGGTTTAGTTTCTGTTTCCATGATCTGTCCATTGCTGACAGTGGGGTGTTGAAACCCCCCACTATTATTGTGTGAGGTGTAATGTGTGTTTTGAGCTTTAGTAAAGTTTCTTTTATGTATGTAGGTGCCCTTGCATTTGGAGCATAGATGTTCAGAATTGAGAGTTCACCTTGGTAGATTTTTCCTTTGATGAGTATGAAGTGTCCTTCCTTATCTTTTTTGATTAATTTTGGATGAAAGTCGATTTTATTTGATATTAGAATGGCTATTCCAGCTTGTTTCTTGGGACCATTGGCTTGGAAAATTGTTTTCCACCCTTTTATTCTGAGGTAGTGTCTGTCTTTGTCACTGAGGTGTGTTTCTTGTATGCAGCAAAATTCTGGGTCTTGTTTGTGTATCCAGTCTGATAGTCTGCGTCTTTTTATTGGGGAATTGAGACCATTGCCGTTAAGAGATATTAAGGAAAAATGATTGTGGCTTCCTGTTATTTTTGTTATTAGAGGTAGAATTATGTTTGTATAGTTATCTTCTTTTGGGGTTGTTGGAAGATTACTTCCTTGCTTTTTCTAGGTTGTAGTTTCCCTCCTTGTGTTGGTGTTTTCCATCAATTATCCTTTGAAGTGCTGGGTTTGTGGGAAGATATTGTGCAAATTTGGTTTTGTCATGGAATATCTTGGTTTCACCATCTATAGTGATTGAGAGTTTTGCTGGGTATAGTAATCTGGGCTGGCAATTGTGTTCTCTTAGGGTCTGTATGATGTCCGTCCAGGCTCTTCTGGCTTTTATAGTCTCTGGTGAGAAGTCTGGTGTAATTCTTATAGGTCTGCCTTTATATGTTACTTAACCTTTTTCCCTTACTCCTTTTAGTATTTTTTCTTTGTTTTGTGCATTTGATGTTTTGATTATTATGTGACGGGAGTATTTCTTTTCTGGTCTAGTCTATTTGGTGTTCTGTAGGCTTCTTGTATGTTTATGGGCATCTTGTTCTTTAGGTTAGAGAAGTTTTCCTCAATAATTTTGTTGAAGATATTTACTGGCCCTTTAAGTTGGGAATCTTCATTCTCATCTATACCTATTATCCTTAGGTTTGGTCTTCTCATTGTGTCCTGGATTTCCTGGATGTTTTGAGTTAGGAGTTTCTTGCATTTTGCATTTTCTTTGACAACTGTGTCAATATTTTCCACTGTATCTTCTGCATTTGAGATTCTCTCTTCTATCTCTTGTATTCGGTTGGTGATGCTTGGGTCTATGACTCCTGATCTCTTTCTTAGGTTTTCTATCTCCATGGTTGTCTCCCTTTGAGCTTTCTTTATTGTTTCTATTTCCATTTTCAGATCCTGAATATTTTTGTTTAATTCCTTCTTTGTGTTTTTTTGCATTTCTTTAAGGGATTTCTGTGATTCCTCTTTAAGGGCTTCTACCTGTTTACTTGTACTCGCCTGTATTTCTTTAAGGGAGTTACTTAATTCCTTCTTATAATCCTCTATCATCATCATGAGAAGTGATTTTAATTCTGAATCCTGCTTTTCAGGTGTGATGGGGTGTCCAGGGCTTGCTATATTGGGAGAACTGGGTACTGATGATGCCAAGAAACTTTGGTTTCTGTTGCTCATGTTCTTGCACTTGCCTTTCGCCATCTGGTTAACTCTAGTGTTACCTGCCCTCACTGTGTAGGACTGGAGTCTGTATTTCCTGTTATCTTACTTGTTGCAGAGCTCCTCAGAGTCCAGATGTCTCTGTGGTCTTATGATCCTAATCTCCTGGGTAGAAGAACTCCTGGGTCTCAGGCCACCTCTTGGATCTGGAAATCCTTCTGCTCTGGGTGCAGTGGTTCTCTAGGATGGCTCAGGATATGATGTTTCCCAAGTGCAAACCACCTTGGTGTATGCTGCTCTGAGGTCAGTGGCTCCTTGGCTGCTCTGAGTGCAGTGGGTCCTCTAGGATGGCTCAGGATTCAGTATCTCCACAGGACAAGACCAACTCTGTGTTGGCTGCTCTGAGTGCAGTGGGTCCTCTAGGATGGCTCAGGATTCAGTATCTCCACAGGAGCAGATCAACTCTGTGTCTCCCGCAGTCCAAAGGCAAGGTTTAAAGTCTTAAAGCAAGCAAACAAACAGACAAACAAACAAACAAACAAAAAGATCAGAGAGAATAGATCTTGATTCTTATTAAAAAATTTAAAAAGGTTATTTTTAGATGTGTATTTTGTCACGTCTGTCTGTCTGTGTGTCTGTGTGTCTGTCTGTCTGTATTATGTGCCTGGTACCCTAGGGGGTCAGAAAACAGTGCTGAATTCTCTGGGATTGGAGTTATAGATGAATGGGAACCTCCAGGTGAGTTCTGGGAATTGAACAGGGTCCTCTGGGAGCAGCCAGTGTTAGTAATTACTGAGCCATCTCTCCAGCCCCTGATCTTGGTTCTTGAGTAAACTGCTCACTGTCTAGAATCTGGATAAGCCACTTTCAGCTTTCTTAGTTTCAATGTCCTTTTCCACATAAAGGAGGTAAAGACTGGCTATCACTGGGACCAAAAGAAGAAGTTAAAATACTCAGAAAGCAATGGCTGTCAACACAATATCAGCTGTAGTGCTTCATTATGTCAAGTCAGACCTTAGCACATTACATATATAGGTTATTTCCAGAAAGTTTCAGCATGTGCTACGGGGTAAGTGTATTAATATTTCCATTTTACAGAAAAAACAAACAAACAAACAAACAAACAAACATGTGCAACTCCGAGACAGAGGTGTGAAAGTTATGGCCTGTAGGTGAAATCTAGTCCACTGCCTGCTTTAATGCATAACTTTATTGACACACAGCCAGGGTCCTTCATTTCCATATTGCCCATGGTTGCTTTCTCACCTCAAAGGCAGGGTAGAGAAGAAGCAAAGGACAATGACTTGCAAACCCTCAATATTTGCTACCTGCGTCAACTTTGGCTCTGGGGACAATCATTAACTGCTTGAGGTTGCATAATTGTTCTTTCTATATTTTAACCTATTTGATGAAGAGCCAGTCGTTAGAAGTGGAAACAAACTAAACTGTACCTTAAGTGGGCACAGAGTCTTTGTAAAACTTAATAACAATTAAGGGAAAAACTGTATAAGTTTACAAAGGGTGTCTGCGGGAATCATCAGCAACTTAAAAATTGTTACTTCTTATATGGAAATGAGGTCTTTTGCTTAGATGGTTTAAGGAGGTTTTAATCTGTAATTATTTATTATAAACGAAAATGAATTCATGTATTATATTTTAATGTATAACTTCAAAAAGGAAATGAGATCCTAAAATTGAGGCTCATATCTCTGAGAGCAGAGATGGAAGGATGTCATGGAGAGAAATAATGGTCTGTTAGTGCCCCACTTTTCACAGAGGGAGTTATTAAATAGGGTATTTCATGAAATTTATATTGTACATTTTGAACTGAAACAGAAGCCACTGGTGGGGATGAAAAGATGCCCATCTTTGAACGAAGTATCTATAATGAATGAGAGAAAACATTGTTCTCTATAAGGTAGTGGGAGAATGAGCAGTAACATCACATTTGGAATTTCTACCTCATTTAAATTATATACTAACAACCCGTCAACTTGCTTTAAAAATTAAGATATAACCTTTAAACAATTTTTAGTATTTACTTTTACTTTATGTGCATGTATGTTTTGGCTGCGTGTGTAACAGCATCACATGCATGCCTGGTGCCCATGTTAATAGAAGGGGGTGTTGGAGTCCACAGGACTGGAGTTACAGATGATTGTCAACTGCTGTGTGGGTGTCAGACCTGAAACCCAGTCCTTTGAAAGAGCAGCCAGTGCTCTTAACTACTGAGCCATCTTTCCAGCCCTGAAAAAAGGAAAAAAAAAAGTCAAAATACAAATGAGACATGTGCCAAAAAACTGTGACCAAAAAATGTTTAACATTGAAAGAGAGTTAAATATATTCACATTCAAAATGGATCAAGTGGGAAAAACAAACCATCTCCTTAAAAAAGGTACACTGAAAATGTAAAATCAACTAAAATAGCCTGGGCAATTGTACACAAATCACTATATATGTATATGTACATGTATATGTGTGTGTATATATGTACATGTACATATACATACATATATATGTATACACACACACACACACACACACACACACACATATATATATATATGTCACACACGAGAAAAAGGACCAACTGAAAAAAACAGCAGCAGACTTATGTATGCTTAGATATAGAAATTCAAATAGACTACAAATATGCATTTGGAGAACCCATGATTAATATCTGAATATATGTTTGTATATATTTGGCCAGAATTTATATACAACAACATGAAATGCCCCTGACTAGTCTCAAGACAGTTTACATTACTTTAGCCATGTTTATTGGTGGATCTAACTTGTTTAGAGTAGGTTTCATTGCATACTTTTGGTCCTGAATCTGAGAGAAAACATGTGATGCTTATGTTTTTCAGTCTGCCTGATTTTATTGAACATGCTCTGTTCTACACATTTTTCCACACACATGATTTTGCCTTTTAAAAAGTTGAATAAAACTCCACACTTGCTGTGTAACTATTTCTTCCAAGTCGGAGGGAGGAGGGAGACTCATAGGACTTAGGAAGCTCTGAAAGGTACAAAACCCACCAGTGTGACCCCTGCTCAGGCCAACACTACCCCAGGGTTATAGAAACAGTGGGCAGTTACCAAGGGAGAGGGGACATTTGCAGACCTGCACACCTGCCTACAGCTTTCCCAGGTCTCACTCAGGCTGGGTTGGGATTTTCAGTGACACAGGTGGTTTGCATTATTCATCCCCCTGTAGTGTCTCCTCTCTGCTTGGGAAATTAAACCCAGCAACTCCCTGAGTCACTAGGCTGGGCTCCAGTAACATCATTTCTTTGGTGCGCTGTCAGTACCTTATTTGAGATAAACAGGTGTTCATATAGATTTCTCCAGGAGAACTCATACAATTGTGCATATTTAGCACCTTCTACTTACCTATCTATCCACTGATAGGCATGTAGGCTGCTCCTGTAACTCGGCTTTTGTGAATAGTGACTTGGTGAGCATGTGTGTGCACATATGCCTGTAGTATGCTGGTTTTGATTCCTTCCAGTGTATGCCTGGAAGTTGTGTAGATGTATCATGTGGTTGGTCCAGTTTTAGAGTTTTGAGGAACCAGTTTTTGAGAATTTTAAATGAATAACACAAACATGATAAAAATGAAAATAAATTTGTGAAAAAGGGTACATTCTATATTTTATAATAATGCAGTAAAAGTTAAAGACAACTTCAAAGTTTAAACAATAACACAAGCTACCACTCCATCAAAACTTAAAAGACTCACTGGGATTTTATTTTTTAAGATGTTTATTAGTTGAAAGGAGGATGCAGAAGTCTTCAGATAGATGTGTAGAATTTTTCATATCAAAATGTAGTTTTATTTGGTACAAATTGTTTATAGAGGAAAATTAACATTTTTAATTATTAAAGAATAGAAAAAGGAATTTAACATCCTTTTCAAATATCTGAAAAAAGTAACAGAAACTTTAAAAATAAAATTCATAAATAACTTTTTATTAGCAAAACAAAAAAAATATTCTCTATTATGAAGACAAAATTCTATACTTTTTTGTTTTTGTTGTTTTGTTTTTTTGTTTTTCGAGACAGGGTTTCTCTGTATAGCCTGGGCTGTCCTGGAACTCAGTCTGTAGACCAGGCTGGCCTCGAACTCAGAAATCTGATTGCCTCTGCTTCCCAAGTGCTGGGATTAAAGGCGTGTACCACAACCACCTGGCTATTTTTTTTAATTTAAAAGAAACATTATGATAATTTTCAATATAATTTAAATCTTAGTGATCATTTTGAATCACTTTGGCTCAGTGCCAGAAGGACCTTTCACTTTTTCTTAGAATTTCAAACAGTATGTTTTTTCTTTCTCATTAAACTTATTATTCAAATACTGTTTCATTCATTTCTGTATTGTATGTTATGATGACAATATATTTTGAATATACTTATATAAAATATTAGTTTTTATATTTCTGTTGGAATTCTTACTAGAACAGAAGGTCGGAGAATGACATTTAGGTGAATCTTTTTTGTTTCTTCCTTCTTTCCAAAAAGATTTATTTTATTTTTAATTATGTGTATGTGTTTCTATGTGTGCAGGTACCTCAGAAGCCAGAGGGGTTAGATCCCCCTGGAGCTAGAATTACACATTGTGGTGAGTTTCCCAACGTGGTTGCTCAAAACCAAACTTGGGTCTTCTGCAAGAGCAAAGTAGTTGTAGATAAGACAGTAGAGTGCCCATGACACAGGGCAATGACAGGATAACCAAAAAGACTCCCAGTGAGGATCCAATATTGATGGCATCACAGAAGCCAGAGACCTCGAGCCAGACCAGTGACTCATTGCAATGAACATTTGCAAGTGAAGATGCGTGGACTGAGGGGTGTACTATGAGACAGGCTGTGTGTGACACATAACACCTTCCACAACAAGATGTGTTCTATTCTTTCTTTTGTTTATTTTTGCTTGTTTGTTTATTTGTATGTTTTTTTATTTTGGGGGTAGGTAGCAAGGGTTCAGGGCAGACATGAGGGGACAGGGAGATAAGTGGGACTGGGGTGCATAATGTGAAACTCACAAAGATTCAGTACAAAGTTGAAAAAAAAAACAAGCAAACAAAATAACAGAACACTGCCAAGTCCTGCAGATCTCCAGGGATGGGCATGACTAGAGCATGAGGGAACAAAGAAAGATGAACAGAAAACACAGACAGAACATTGGGTCGAGGAATTCTGGGCTCTCAGATAGAAGTTCTCAGCACCCCAGCACCTCAGCATGTTTATTATATCGACTTGAACAAACACGAGTTATTTCATATAGCTGAGCAAGGAGGCAGAACTGGGCGTATAGGACTCTATTAAGAAAACAGGTTTATCTAATCTTGATAGGTACAGTAGTTATATGGGAACAGTCTTCAGGCCACAAACATTCTGGTGGAGAAAGCTATGGTGGACAAATTCTGCATTCATGGTCACTAGCCACACTTGGACCATACATAAGAAAAGGCTTTGCATTTTACCTGAGCCATGCCTGTGTCTTCAGCACACGTTCACAAAAGACTTCCCTCAGTCCTTTCTCTGCTCCCCACAGCATAGACCGTATTTGTCAGAGGTGGATGACTATGTTATCACTCCTATGGAAGGCGGCTTGGCAATTTTTAGGTGGAAAGTGAAGTCACACAAAATAAGGAAACCCATGATACTGATTGTTAGTGCGCTTGCTGCCTTCTCTATGGCAGAAAAATATCCTTCACCAAAACAGTTTTGGAAGGATGTTGGTCTTGAATGATTTCACCAGACAATGTAAAAGGGGACACAGCAGGTCAACAGTGACATCAATCATTTCTTCATGTGTACATGTGCTTACAGGAAAATAATTCCCCATTGCCTCTCATCAACCAGTGGCTGATGAGAGCAAGAATTGTTTCCTTGCTCTATTCTTGACACATTTCTGTCATGTTCTACTGCTATAGAGAAGCACTTCCTCTTCCCAGTATTTGCCTTCTCCAGGTACTTCTGGATCCATGCTTTTATGGCTACATTTTTTATTTATCTTTTTTATTGATTCTTTGTGAATTTGACAAGATGCACCCTAATCCTACTCATATCCCTGTTCATTTGTACCCATCCTCTGCCCTTGGAACCTTGCAGGCAAAAGAAAAACTACAACCTTGTTGTGGAAGCTGTAGTATGTCCCAGTGTGTTGCAGTATACCCTTTTGTCCACACTTCTTTGCTTGCAAATGTTCATTGCAATGAATCTATTGGGCTCTGGCGTCTGCTACACCATCATTCCTGATCCTCATTGGGATTCCTCTCAGATATCTTGTTGTTGCCCTCGATAATGGAGGCCCTGCAGCTTTGAATCTATAGGACCAGCTCCAACTCATGCTCCAGAAGTTCATAGGTGGGATAGATGTTGGGGTGGGCCCACTCAAAGCCTTGGATTTGAGCCTGGCAGCTCTCCAATACCACACCACTAGGGGAAGATCTCCAGCACTGCTCTGGCTAGCTCACTCAAAGCTGGCTACATCTTTAAAAGGGAAGGTACCTGTTTATCCCTTTATTATTGATAATCATGGCATATCCTTTCTTTCTAATGGTAAGAAGTGGTTATAAGGTGGATGGCTTCTGCCTGGACTATTAGTGTCTTTCTGCTGTTTCATGTATCATGTATTCCTTAGAGCATAGTTTTTGCTCCATTTTGGCTGTATCAATCACTGCCTTTATTCTTGTCTACATGAACGCAATTTGAGTTTCTTTTGCTTGTAACTAAAAGAAGTCTGAGTAATAATGCCCGAAGCATTGCAATCTACCAGTGGAAAAATCTACTAAGCAAAAATAGATCATATCAATATTTTGTGATTTTTTTTTTTTACCGAAGGAGAGCAGAAGGCATCTTCTTTAATCTGATTTTAAATGAGAGTATTATATTATGTTGCTCTCCCAGGGAAATGGAGTTGGACAAAACACTAGATTTTGCTGGGAAATGTGTATGAATTCAAGTTGATTTTGTGTTTTACTTGAATAAATAGGCAAACATAGCAAAGAGATTTTAAATAGCCTTTAATTAGAATAATATCTTCAAAAATACAGTCTATGTTAGTCTTTATGTGCTCATCTATTTGTGGAATGAGTGATAAAGTAAATATACATGCCTAAAGTTTCATTGATTATTATGTATATAGGAAAATATATTTTAACACCTAAGTGAATACAGTGCTGCTTTGCACAGCCAGAGAATGCAGTGAAGAAGTCCCACAAGGTTCTACACGGTCATGGCTTTATCTTCTTTGCATCAATCTGTTATTTCACCAGGGTTATTTATGTCTATAGGTGGAGGGTGTTTAATTTAGAATATTGACAGTAGTCCCGTTGGTAGAAAAATAAAAGAATATAAGTAAGTTAATTGATGAGGGACATTAGTTCTATTAGTTGGTCATTGCAGTATTGGCTGCTCTCTGGGTTTGGTGGGTACCTCCAGGGGGGCATCTAGGTTCTTATGTTCTGACATAAGAAATCAGAGAGACAAAGCAAGATGATTTATCAAGAAAGGATACACAACCAAAGTTGTGGCCTTAAGGAAAGAGAGGGTTTAGTGTCAAATGGTTGCGTATCCTAAAGAATTAGGGCTTTTCGGTCACAAGCACAGGCTTTTGGGTTATTTGCCAGCGTGAGCTTCCCCATTAATTTGCTTAGTGTGGGCATTTGGACATGCTCTGGTGCATGCAATTCTACATACAGCTTCATGCATCTGTATATCTTATTTGGTACCTTAAATCTCTACCCAGGACTCTGTTTTAGTATTTATACTGAGCCACTGGTCACATCCAGACAGTGCCTCTGCCCTGTTCCATGGTGGGAGTAGTGGGGTTCAGTTAGCTTTAACCAGTCTATTTTCCAGCCTTCATCTTTGCCAACTGAATTTTTTCTCATATGCTAATTTTGTAAGGCTTTCAGGAAAGCCATTTGAACAGCATTGTGGTCCCTATTCGCCTTCCTTAAATATATACTTTTTGCATTCATAACAATATTTAAGAAACCAAATAAATATCAGATGATAGGCCAGAGTAAGTAGAAGTTAAAAATAAGTCAGTGGAATTGTCTTCATATCATTTTATACAACACAGACAATAATCAGCATAATCACAAAGAAGTAGAAAAATATGTCAAGGAATTTTTCCACTGATCCATATTGTTCGAAGACGTTCTTAAATATCCACGCTCAATTACCACAGTCACTAGCATTACCACATTCAGCACTGTGTCTTCTATTTCACCATTAGCATTCTAATTTGGAAATCTTTCAGCTGAATTAGGAGACAGCATAATCCCAGTGCACTGTGCTCACAAGTCATGTTTTAATGAAATTTCTTTACTGGTGATACTTTCATTTGGAAAGCTCCATTTATGCATGAGGCTTTTTGTATTATTTTGGTCAAAGATCAAATAAAAAGATAATTAAAAAATGAAGGCATTTAAAAAATGTCGCTCAATCATTTTTTCCCTCTATAACCAAAGAATATTATCTGGATCTTGTTATTTAAAGAGTCATTTCCCCTTGATTCTGAATCATCTATTTTAATTATATGTGTTAAATACTATGTCATATATGTTATGGAAGATCATTACATTAATACTATTAGCCTCATAATAAATATAATGAATGGTAAACAAAGTGAGATGCTTAGTAGCTCAAGTAGAAGCTCCCTGGACAGTTTTGAAAACTGCCTTTCAGTGGGTTACAAAAGCAGTTTTCTGTGGTGTAGCATCTTCAAAACATGTATCCTGCTTTCCTCTTGCGAGTTCAGAGATGACATAGAGACATCCTTACTAATAACATTTGAATTTGAAATCTTAACAGTTAATGTAACCACTCATATCACCGACATTTTTGATTAAAACAGTAAGCTGTTTTTCCCTCTAAATGTTGATACTGACAACCTGGTTTTCCATGTATTTGTCTGACTCCTGAGCACTGTCTGGACTCTCCTGCAAATCACACCTCTGTGCCATGTCACATTTTCTTTAAGAGAACCAGCACAGCTACGCTCAGCTTTCACATAGGTGAATTAAAAATAAATTCACGAAGCAAATTTTGAGGTAATCGAGAGTACTTACAACCAAAATTGATTCATAAAATTCAATTTACACTAATCTTGTCAGACACTCAGGCATGCCACTAGACGGCATGGGACTGTAAGTGATAAAAGATAAGTTTCCAGTGAAATGAACTGAACTATATCAAATTCAGAGGAACAGCCTTAACTCATATTGAAGCCAGGAAAAATGTGAGTTAGAGAATAATACCTTCCTACGAAAACGTCTTTCCAGTAGTTTCCCATTTAAAAAAAATTAAACAATTATGAAATGTTTTTCACTTACACACACTGAAAAAGTTTTCTGCCTTAATTAGTTAATATTAATAATAGGAAAGGTCCTTTTTGGTATGAACATGAGTTTTTGTGAAATGATTATGGATCCAAAGACAATTCTTCATTAGATAGCAATTGAATAGCTACTGGGAATATCCATGTTGACCAATAAAATAAATTTAGGGATTATTTCATAGACTGATTTTTAGTCATAAGTGGTTTCCTCCTAGAACTTATTAAATTCTATAAAGTAGGATTTTCTTTGTTTATTTTTCTTTTCATCATCTGCCTTTTAACAGTGACCAAAGTGAAACTCACAGGTGCCTGGAATTTGCAGTTTATAACATCAGAGACCTTTCCACACTGCTGCTCCCAGCTGTGCAGAATACCAAGCACGAAATTGCCTCACCAATCTTCTAGTGAAATCGCTGTAAACTAAAGCACCAACTTACGATTTTACAAAGCCACAGACTCTGACAGCTCTTTATTTATTTTTGTGATACATATGTGAGTGTGCACACATGTGTGTATGTATGGGAATGTGCATGCTTTGATGCTCATGTGGAGGTCAGGGGATCTTCTTGGCTGCAGGTCCTTTTCACCCATTTTGAGTCAGGGTCACTTTGTTGTTTGGCTTCATATACAGGGTTAGGGTCTGGCTGATCCAAGAGCTCCCTGGAACTCTTCTGTCTCTACTTTCCATCTTGCTCTAGAAGGACTGGGATTCTAGACTCATCATATCTAGACTTTGTCACACCTCACTCTACATGGGTTCTAGAGATTAGAACTCAGGTCTTGTGCTTGCCTGGTTGGTTATAATTCAAGTAAACTTATATTAGACTTCTATGGCCTTCCAAAGATCCTTAGTGTGGCTTACCCTTCTCCCTCCCTCTCCCTTTGTATTGTTCTCCCTGGAACCTGCTCAGTTAAGCCCACCTTCCCCTCTTCTCCTTTCCCCATCATACGTAGAACCATCCCATCCTCTCTCTCTAGAGTTCCTTCTCCCCAGACCTGGTGGTCTCTTTCTGCTTTTTCTGGCTTCTGTGTTCACTCCAAGCTATACATTTAAACCTTAAGATCAAATCTTGGACCCACAAATGAGACATCATAGTCAGGATTTGTTTCTTCAGGTCTGAGTTATCTCAATCTGCATAATACTTTCTTGTTTCATCCATTTACCTGCAACTCCCAGTCTTTCATTTTTCTTTACAGTTGACTAGAATTCTGTGGTGCACATATGCCACATTTTCACACTTCCTTTTTAAATTGAAAATGGATTTTAATTAGAAAACAGGAACCTAAAGAATAATAAAAACAAAATAAGGTAAAATTAAAAACAAACAAGAAGAGGACAAAACAAATGAACAAGCAAACAAAGCAGCCCATTCCCCCAAAGTAAGCATATAGATGCAGGGAAACACACAGAAAATCCATAAAAACAAAATTGGAAACCATAAAATATAGGCAAAAAAACCTGTAAGGTAAATTAAAAAAATACCCAGAGAAGACATTATGAGGCAAAGCACCTTCAAAGATCCCACTGAGTTTGTTCTGTATTGGCCATCTACTGCTAGGCATGGGATCAGCCATTAACTGTTGTTTGTACACACAGTGAGACTCAGTTGGAGAAAAATAATTGTGTGTGTGTGTGTGTGTGAAATTATCAACTGCAAATAGCCTCTGGGTGAGGGATGTGTCCATTTCCCCTCTCAGCCCCAGGACTTCATCTGACTTAGACCTGTGAAGACCTTGTGTATGCTGTCCCAGTCTCTGTGAGCTCATATGTACCTCAGTCCTCTTGTGTCTTGAAGGTCTTGTTTTATTGATGTCCTCCACTCCCATTGGCTCTTCCATCTTTCTCCCTCCTCTTCTATAGAGTTCTTTGAGCTCTGAGGGGAGGGAGTTGATGGAGACATCCTATTTAGGATTGAATGTTTCAATGTCTCTCACTCTCTGCATTTTGTGCAGCTGTGGGTCTCTATATTTGTTTCCATTTTCTGCAAAAGGGAGCCTCTGATGGTGACTGAGCAAGACGCTAATCTATGCATATAGCAAAATGTCATTAGGAGATTTTATGGCTGCATTCCTTTATCAGGACAGTAGTATTTGTTTGTTGTTTTC
Source organism: Grammomys surdaster (assembly GCF_004785775.1). Lineage (NCBI taxonomy): Eukaryota > Metazoa > Chordata > Mammalia > Rodentia > Muridae > Grammomys > Grammomys surdaster. The sequence goes on from NW_021604766.1 coordinate 664,689, forward strand.
CCCCTAGGTTCCTGGGCTATCTAGTGTCAGGTTCTTGACCTGAGCCATTTCCAGCATGGGATTTTTAATTCCTGACAGTGGTTGGTTGCTCCCACAACTTTTGTATCCTTATTGTACCAATGTATCCTACAGGAAGATTGTGACTTTAAGGGTTTATAGCTTGTTTGGTGTTTAACTTTCTCCTCTGCTGGCGTACAGAGTATTTTCCAGTACCCTGAATAGTAGTTAGTAGGGGTAAAGGCTCAAGGTACATACCAGGTTGACTTCTCCATGTAAAGTAGGTGTTATCTTCAGCAATAGAGATTTACTATCAGATTGTAGAGAACAACTAATAGCCTCAGCAATAGACTGGATTGTTTGGGAGTTTCCATGGAGCCCCTTTGGCTAATACTTGATTAGATGTAACCCATTCCCAACACTAGTGCATGTATCTTGAGACCAGGTGCTCTGTAGCTCCTAGGGTGTGTGGCTGGGTACAATTAGCAATTGTTTTTCTTCTCCAGTAGCATATATAGCTCCTTCCAGCACTATGAATGCTGGTCAGTACAGGCAAAGATTATGGTTGGACACCAGTAGACTTTTTCATGTTTGACAATATAAGTGTGTAGTGACTTTAGCTGTAAAGTCTCCCCATCAAGTTGTGAAGTGTAAGTAATAACATTGTCAATTGCCTGTGATGTTTGGGGCAGAGGATCTATGAAACTCCTTTAGTCAATGACACAAAAAGATGTAAGTCCTTTCTGCTACTGGGAGTTTTATTTGATAGGGTATGTTATCTAGGTGGGAATTATTTTGTTCACTATATACTAACTTCATTTGAATTCCTTTTATATATGAATATGTTTTAGGTAGCATCATTTTATTTATTTTATTTGTGTGTAGGTGTTTTTCCTACATGTCTGTCTGGGCACTATGGGCATGCAGTGCCCTTGGAAGCCAGAAGAAGGAATCATATCTGGAGTTATAGGAAGTTATGAGTAGCCTGGTTGGTACTAGGAATTGAACCTTGGTTCTCTAGGAGAGCAGGTGGTGCTCTTAACTGCTCAGCCATCTCTCCAGCTTTTCTAATCATCATCAATAATAGCAATTATAGTGCGTCACACATGACAATAATTACCAGAATGTTCTGTTTCTAAGAACTTCCAAATTTCTCATTAGTTTTGCTTGGCCACTCTCTAGGCTTTATATTCTCATCTTGGACACTGAATAATGGAAGTTGGCCTGGGTGAGTTTATCTTCACTTTGGCAACTGAAGTATAGAGAATAATGTTATATAGCTTTTTGATTGACAAAATCCCTAGTTTTCTGGGTCAGGAAGTAGACAGTTTGGAAGATCAAATATTTTTCTGCCTCTATTTTTAGACAGTCTTTTTATTTTCCCATAAATTGAAGCAAGTATATGCCATTTGCTGCATTCTGAATTGGTTTTCTAAATCCAGCCCTATCAGTCTTATGATTGTTGTCAATTCCTCTAAAATTATAGTGTTAGGCTGCCTGATACTGGTGTTTTTCTTTGTGATGTGGGACATCCCTTTTTTTGGTTGTTTGATATTTTAGTGAGAACCTGAGACAAGCTATAGTGGAGGTTGCTGAGATGGTTGTAGAATGAACTAGAAACAATCGCCATCTTTAATTGAAAACCCCAAATTATAAGTTCAATTAATTCACTAATTTACTCTAGTCCATTTGTGTGTCAGGGTGAAACAATAGATTTGTTTTTGCATGAGAATGCTCCCTCCATTCAAGGTCTCTGTTCTCTTCTGTGACCAAACAGCGCTTTCTCTCCAGTTGTTACTAGAAGCACTTGTGAATCCACAAACGAGCTGTGGGTTGAACTGCTCATTAATCACAGAGGAGTCTACCATAAGACTCCAAGAAGAGGAAGGGTGGGGAGTATTGGCAGCAGTATCACAAGTACTTCTATTTCACTAATCCTAGCTCAGGCAAAGAGTAAAGGAAATCTTTCACATAGAGAGCCTTTGAATACATCCAGCCTAGAGCTACGTAAAAATCAAATTCAAACATCCCATGCAATGCCCTTATTTTACCCTTATTTTATTACACAAAACCAGAGACTTTTTCCACTGACTATCTATTTTTACTAACTGAACAAGCTTCCTGGTTCTCCACTTTTCTTTTGGCGGAGGATGCAGGTGAAAGGAAAAGGAGGTAGAAAGAAGAGAAGCCAGAATTTGTGCTCACAAAGTCATCCAGAATCATTGCTAACCACAAACTCCAGCTTTGACTGCTCATCACATGGAAACTTTTTATCTTAACTCTTGAAAACACACTATATAATGGGACTGGAGTGATGGCTTAGTGGCTGAAGACACTTAATGCTCTTGCAGAGCTCACACCACAGACATCCATAAGTCTAGCTCTAGGGGATCCAACACCCTCTTTCTGCCCTTAGGCACCAGGCATATACATGTACACAAATATATATGTAGACAAAATACTTCTATGCATAAAATAAAAAAGACATATTTTAAAAATTGAAAAAGTAATTATATTATATTTGTATTTTCTCTTTTAAATGTGTGTCATCAATCTTTTTTGAAAAAATGGATGACCTATTTCCATAGTAATAAGAGGGATATGCCTTTTAATTACTAAACTAAATTAAAATCTGGGAATATTTTGAGGAAGGATTGTTTACGCTTATTTGAGTGACACACTTTATTCCCTACTGTCAAGAGGCAGAGGCAGGAGGACCACTGTGAGTTCAAAACCATTTTGGGCTTCATAATGAGATTTCGGCCAGCCTGGGCTACAGAGTGAGGCCATGTCTCAAAACAATACGAACCAACCAAATTGAAACAAACCCAACCAAAATAGACTCAATATTGACTGTAAAGTTTAATAATGATGATAGTATGTCAAAGCACTTGGCTTGTCACTGAAGTTCCTCGGTTCACTTAATGCAGTGCTCAGATCCTCCATAAAGCCAACATTCTCTGGAGCTAACTTCCTTCAGACAGAAACAAAATTCTCCTTGATACAAAACTTAGAGTGGGCATTGGAACTCGCTGTTGGGTTTACAGATAATTGCCACTTCAAATGTAAATATCTGTAAGCATCTTTTAAAAATCCTTCATGAGATGCTGAAAGGAATGTGTTCTGTATGCAACCAAGCTTAATGTAACAGGAAAATACATATTGATTAAAAATTCATAGACATTAAAAAGATTAAAATAATGAATTCTGTTTAGTACAACAAATACCTTCCATTAAAAAGGATGCTTCAGTGAGAAGAATCTTAGTTTCCACCACATTTAACATAACAGAAATTGCATAGAGGAGTCATATTTGGGAAGTTATAAAAATCCGCTTTTCTTAATGATTTTTATGTATTTTAAATAACAATAACAACAAGGGTATGCAACAATTCTAAAGCAAATTGCAACAAACAAAACAGAACATAGAATTTTCTTGAAGTAGTGATCTGAACCTGGCCAGGAAAAACTGACAAGTGGCATTTAAACTACTGGGACTTTTATGATGGCCTCAGAATAAGATGAGAGATTCTTTGACTAAGGTGGAAGCAATTTTACATCTAATTTTGAGTCTCAAGGTAAAAAATACAGACTATAATGAGAAAAAGGTCATTTTTCACAACAAATTGTATCGAAGATGAGCAACAATAAAGGCACTGTTATTTTGCTAAAGCCTTCTGTAAATTAAAAGTAGCACAGTTTATGGCTGGGTGTGTGGCTTTCCATGTTAATAGACTATTGATATTTGAAGCCAAAAATCTAAAAGAAAGGAAGTAAATGTGTTCTATATTTGAGTTCATGTATGCTTTTTACCTAATTTCAATATATCATAGAATTCATTTTTACTGTTTTAAGGCTTACTACTATATCATTCTCCTACCTTATTTAAAGTCATTCTTTTTAATTAATTAATTAATTGAAAATTAATTACTCTTTTTTCCGTTCTCTTCTGAAAAAGGGAGGCTTTCCGTGGATACCAACCAGCCTAGGTATATTAAGTTGCAGCAAGACTAGGCACATTTTCTCCTATTGAGGCAGCCCAGTAGGGGGAAATGGTCCCTAAGGCAGGCAGCAGAATCAGAGATAGTCCCTACTCCCACCGTTATGAGTCTCATGTGAAGACTAAGGTGCACAACAGTTACATATGTGCAGAGGGCTTAGGTCAATTCCATGCATGCTCTCTTGTTGGGGGTTCAGTCTCTTTGGACCCCTATGGGGCCAGATAGTTGATTCGGTAGGTTTTCTAACAATGTCCCTGAGCCCTCTGGCTCCTAAATCCTTCCTCCCACTCTTTGGCAGGATTCTGAAAGCTCCACCTAATGTTTGGTTGTGGGTTTCTGCATCTGTTTCTATCAGTTGTTGGGTGAAGCCTCTCTGATAAATGTTATGTTAGGCTCCTGTCTGCAATTATAGCAGAATGTCATTAGTTGTGTCAGTGTGGGTTCCCTCTCATGTCATTAGTTCTAAGCTGGATAGTCATTCCCTCAATTTCTGCTTCAATTTTACTTCTGCACAACTTGTAGGCAGGACAAATCGTAGATCAAAGGTTTTGTGGCTAGATTGGTGTCCCAGTTCCTCCATTGGAAGTCTTGCTAGTTAGTCGGTTCAGTCTCCATATTCCCCATTGCTAGGAGTCTTAGCTAGGGTTACTCTCAGGTTCCTGGGAGTTTCCATTGCCCTGGGTGTCTAGCTTGTCCCTGAGATGCTTCCCCACTGCTATTTCAGTTGTCTCACCCAGTTATCGCTCCCCTTTTCCTCCTCTGACTGACTTGATCCCTCCAGTTCCCATCCTTATTCCCATTCCAGTTGGTTTCCCTTCCCCTGTCTACTCATGATGTCTATTCAATTTTCCCTTCTCAGTGAGATTTATACATCCCCACTTGAGCCAAGATATTTCCTATTATTCTTGGTTACTATAAAGGTGTTGTTTCTCTAATTTCTTTCTTGGCCTGTTTATCATTTGTATAAAGGAGGGCTACTGATTTCTTTGAGTTAATTTTGTATCCAGCCACTTTGCTAAAGGTATTTATCAGCTGTAGAAGCTCTCTGGTAGAATTTTTTGGGTTTCTCATATACACTACAGTATCATTTGCAAATAGCAATACTTTGACTTCTTCCTTTCCAATTTGTATCCCCCTTGATCTTCTTTAGTTGTCTTATTGTTCTGGCTAGAACTTCAAGTATTATATTAAATAGATAGGGAAAGAATAGACAGCCTTGCCTTGTCCCTGATTTTAGTGAATTGCTTTAAGTTTCTTACCATTTAATTTAATGTTTGCTATCAGCTTGCTGTATATTGTGTTTAGGTTTGTGCCTTGCATCCCTTATATCTCTAAGACTTTTAACATGAAGGGGTATTAGATTTTGTCAAAGGCTTTCTCAGCATCTAATGAGATGATCATGTGGGTTTTTTCTTTCAATTTGTTTATATGGTGGATTACAGTGATGGATTTTCACATGTTGAAGTATCCCTGCGTCTCTGATATGAAGCCTGGTGGGTGATGTTTTTGATGTGTTCTTGGATTTGATTTGTGAGCATTTTATTGAGTATTTTTTGCATCAATGTTCATAAGGGAAATTTGTCTGAAATTCTCTTTTATTGTTAAGTCTTTTTGTGGTTTAGGTATCATGGTGACTGTGCCTTCATAAAAAGCATTTGGAAATGTTCCCTCTGTTTCTATTTTATGGAATAATTTGAGGAATATTGATATTAGTGCTTCTTTGAGAGTCTAACAGAATTCTGCGCTAAAACAATCTGGGCCTGGGCTTTTTTTGTCTGAGAGATTTTTAATGATTGCTTCTATTTCCTTAGGGGTTATAGGCCTATTTAGATTGTTTATCTCATCTTGGTTTAAATTTGGTAAGTGGTACCTATTGTCCATTTCTTTTTGCTTTTCCAATTTTGTTGAGTACAGGTTTCTGAAATAAGATATAATGATTCTTTGATTTCCTCAGTGTCTGTTGTTATGTTCCCCTTTTCATCTCTGATTTTGTTAATTTTGATATTTTCTCTCTGCCTTTTAGTTAGTTTGGCTATGGGTTTGTCTATCTTGTTGACTTTCTTGAAGAACCTTGAAGAATCTTTTTAAAATTAATTTTAGCTCTGAGTTTGATTAATTCCTTCTATCTACTCTTCTTGTATATGTTTGCTTCTTTTTATTCTAGAGCTTTCCAGTGTTCGGTTAAGTCATTAGTATGAAATCTCACTAATTTCTTTATACATTGGGTCCATTGATGTTGAGAGATATTAGTGACCAATGATTGTTTATTCTTATTATTTTGATGTTGGTGGTAGTAGTGTGCATTTGTGTGTGTCTTTCCTTAGTGTAATGAATTTTCCTCCTGGCACTGCTTTCATTGTGTTTCATAAGTTTGGCTGTGTTGTGCCTTCATTTTCATTGAATTCTAGAAAGTCTTTAATTTCTTTCTTTAACTTTAACACAATGGTCACTGAGTAGGGAGTTATTTAGTGTTCAATAGTGTGTATTTATGCTCTTATTGAAAGTACAAAGACCTGCTTTGTGACTGAGTACATGGTCAAATTTGGAGAAGGTTCCATGAGATGCTGAGAAGAAGGTTTATTCCTTTGTGTTTGGGTGAAACATTCTGTAGATATGTTAGATCCATTTGAATCATTACATCTTTTACTTTCATATTTTCTCTGTTTAGTTTCTGTCTGGATGATGTGTCCGTTGGGAAGAGTGGGGTGTTGAAGTCTCCCACTATTAATATCTTTTGTTTGATGTGGGATTTAAGCTTTAGTATTTTTTTTTAAACAAACACAAGTGCCTTTTTATTTGGAGGAATAGATATTCAGAATTGACATGTCATCTTGCTGGATTTTTTTCTTTGATGATTATGAAATGTTTTTTCTCATCTCTTTGATTAATTTTGCTTGAAAGTCTATTTTGTTAGATATTAGATGGCTACATCAGTTTGCTTCTTTGGTCTGTTTCCTTGGAAAATCTTTTTCCAGCCTTCTACTATGGTGTAATGTCTATCTTTGATGTTGAGGTGTGTTTCTTGAATGGAGTAGAATGATGGATCCAGTTTTCACATCCATTCTGTTAGTCTATGTCTTTTTATTGAGGAATTGGGTCCATTGATGTTGAGAGATATTAATGACCAATGTTTGTTAATTCTTTTTATTTTGATGTTGGTGGTAGTAGTGTGCATTTGTGTGTGTCTTTCCTTGCTTTGTTTGTGCTGGTGTGAAATTATTTTATTCTTGTGGGTTTTTTTTGGGGGGGTGTATTATTAACCTCCTTGGGTTGGAGTTTTCCTATTACTGTCTTCTATAGGGATGAATTTTTGGGTAGTTATTGTTCAAATTTGTTTTTGTCATGGAATATCTTGTTTTCTCCATGTATTGTTATTGAAAATTTTGCTAGGTGTAGTATTCTGAGCTGGCATCTGTGATCTATTAGAATCTGTAAGACATGTGCCTAGGATCTTTGCTTTGTTGATAAGTTGGATGTAATTCTCATAGGTCTGCCTTTTTATGTTGCTGATTTTAGTATTCTTATTTTGTTCTGTACAAAGTGTTTTGATTTTTATGTGGCATGAGATCTTATTTTCTGGTCCAGTCTTTTTGGCATTCTGTAAACTTCTTATGTATTTATAGGCATCTCTTTAAGTTAGGGAAATTTTGTTCTATGACTTTGTTGTGGGCCTTTGAACTGGGAACCTTCTTCTCATATTCCTGTTATTCTTAGGCTTGGTCTTTTCATAGTCTCCCAAATTTCCTGTGTCAGGAAACAATTTAGATTTAACATTTTCTTTGACCTATGTATTGATTTCTTCTATTGTATCTTCTATGCCTGAGACTCTGTCTTCCATCTCTTGTATTCTATTGGTGATGCTTGTATCTGTAGTTTCTACTCACTTCCCTAGGTTATCCATATACAGGATTACCTCAGTTTGTGTTTTTTTTATTGAATTTATTCCCATTTTCAGATCCTCAACAGTTTTGTTTCCTTTACTTGTTTGGTTGTGTTTTCCTGTATTTTTTAAAAGGAGTTATTCAGTTCCTCTTTGAAGGCTCCTATCATCTTCATAATATTTGATTTAAGGTCATTTTCTTGTGCTGTAGCTGTGTTAGGATACCCAGGAATTACTAGGCTAGCTGGGCTCTGGTGGTTTTGTATTATCTTGGCTGTTGTTGATTGTGTTCTCAGACTGGTGTCTAGCCATCTGGGTTTGGAGGTTATTGTATAGGTTTTTGGATGATTTCTGAGTTTATCTTTGTTAGATAGATTTTTTTGGATATTTCTTTCCTTGATTTCTATTTACTCTCAGTCTTCTGGCCTGGATGGCTTAGGGTTCTGGTGACCTATGGGGATCCATTAGAGTCTCTGTGGCCTGGTTGACCTTTGAAATTTTGTGTGCCAATGTTGCTTCTGGGGTTCTTAGACTTGGTATGACCTCCAGGAAAGCAGAGGTCTTCTGCCAGAGTTGTGGGCCAGAATACAGGACACAGGGGAAGGGATGCAGTTTACAGCTGTTGAGTGTGCTTTAAGGGGAATTAGTGTGCATAGGACATGAAGCAGGTTTTTAACTGGGCTCTCTGGTATTGCTATTTAAGGTAGTTTTGTCATTTTATAACTAAAAAAATAAAGCAATTAGTCTATGATAGCTTATGATGGGCTTTGAGTAATAAGCACAAACATCTGAACATTTTTTTTCATTAGTGGGAAATAGTAATCCACAGATGAGTGTTATTATTCAATAAGGGGTGTAAGATAATAGAAGGGATCCAAATTTTACTTTGTGAAAATTAGTAAGATTGAATAAACAGCCAGGATGTGGGAAGTACAATGGAGGAAGGGACCCGACAGTTGAAATTACATGTGTTATTTTTTGTACATGTTGATGTATTTCTGGATTGTGCACTGACCTCTGTTTCTGCTCTTCTCCCCCTATTATCTTTTTACTCCCATATGGCAATTATTTTTCTGAGAGAGATAACTTTAATTCACAAATAATTTCCAGAATTGGCCTAAGGACAGATGTGACTCATTATCATGTTGTGTCAAAATTCTCATTTTTCAATTGTAATAATAAACATAATTGGGTTAAACTCCTCCTGCCTGGAATGTTCTTCCTGTAGAGGGCAGGCATACTTCAGAGAGACTTCTCAGGTTCCTGCATACAGATCCTTCAGTGTGCTAGCTGTGCTTGTACATGCCTGAAGCCCAGAAACTGATAGAACACTAGCACTTTTCTTAGGAGGCTGTGCTGCTCTGTAAATAGGCTCCTGAGAGCCTTAACTCATCAGTTTTCAGGACATGTCCAAACCTGCCTGCATCTCAGCAGGGCATAGGAGTGTCTCAAACTGTGCTCCTTGTTATCTTTAGTGGATATGATTGAAATAAAATAAAATAACACATAATTTTGTATCTGTATCAGCTTTAATCTTTGAAAGATCAATGATAGCACATGGGAAAGACATTCTTTTAATTGTCCTATTTTTTTTTTTTTTGAGATCAGGCTGTATCCTGTTCTTAGCTACTTTATATTCTCTAAAATAGTGTTTTCTCTTTCTTTCTTTCTCTCTCTCTCTCTCTCTCTCTTTCTTCCTTTCTTCCTTCCTTCCTTTCTTCCTTCTTTTATTTATTTATTCCTTCCTTCCTTCCTTCCTTCCTTCCTTCCTTCCTTTCTTTTTTTGCAGACCCTGTTTTGCTCTGAAAGATTCTAATTTACAAGTAGCCTTGACTCCATTTTGTGAGCAAATCCAGGCAGGATGACTTTGAACCTTCATGAGCATGCAAATACACTATCTGCCTTATACCACCAATGAATGTAGACTGATAAATAATTCATTCTTGAAGGAAAGAGGGTGACATTTTATAAACCTATCACATTAATGCAGACCACGTGAGCATATGCATGCATTAAGATTTTACCAAGAGAATCAGGTTCAAGATTATATTGAACATCTCAGACTGAGGAAAAGTTACAGCATCCTTACTTGCACTCCATAAAGAAGAGAATATATAGTACTGTGATGGTGATGCCCCCACTGACATGCAGTCTGATTTACCAAAGGACTGGCTGCTGACATTGTCTATTTGACTTACTGTCTGTCTATCCATCTGCTGGTTCATCAAATGTAATTTTCATCCATTCATTTTCCCAGTTGTCCACCTGGATAGAGTCCTTCTCTTTGCATTTAGTAGCCCCCAATTTTCCACATCTGAACTTCAATGTTAGATTCATCTCAACTCTGAGTCTTCAGCTTGACTTTACCCCGTGACCAGTTGTGTCTCTTAAAATCTTACCTTAGCATGTAGTGAACCTGTCCTTGTCCTGTAACAGCCTCATGCTTCTGTAAGCTCTCTTTGGAAATCTCTCTGCCATGACTTTTCTGATTCTGTGAAGTCAATCTGTCACCTCCCCATTCCCCACCAGCAGCATACACAATTTAGTGTGAGGTATGTAACATGTACTCTGAACATTAACATTAGTTGTTAAGATTGGAAAAAGAATTTTCTGGGTTTTTTAGAAAGGTATGATAAGACTATCAGGATAAAGATATTTGACAGATTATGCTGCTTTAATTCTAAAATAATGAGAACAGCCAGGTATGGTGAAGCATGCCTATGATCTTAGCTACTTGGGAGGCTGAAGCAAAAGGATTAGTCAGCCCATGAACTTAAAATTTAAAACCAGACTGGAAAAACAGTGAAATCGATTTCATGGAAAATAAAAATAAAACAGAACATAGAGAGAATGAGTTGGAGATTCCAAGCAGGGAATGGTGACTAAGCAGAATTTGTGGTGGTCTCACAAGACTGAGATAGAGAGAGATATAGAGAGATAGAGATAAATAGGTAGAGACAGAGACACACAGAGAAACAGACTCAGAGAGACATCCACACAGAGACACATAAAGACAGAAAGAGGAAGAGAAAGTCAGAGAGCGAGCAGGAGAGAAATGGCTCTTGTAACTATGGCAGCCACACTGAGATTCCAGAAAGAAAGGAAGCAGAGAGCTGTCCCATGTTATGTCTCACCTTAGTGCTTTGGTGACTTGTATCTGGCCCATATACCATGTCTAAGGCTAGTCAAAAGCAGGTAGATTATGAGACACCACAGAGTCTTCAAGGCCTTATTGTGTTGGGGAATTGAAAAGCCGAACTCAGGAATGCCAAGAAGTTGAGACCTCAGGAGCAGGCATATGGATAGAAATAAATGTAGATTATGGTGAAGAATAATAATTTGATACATGATTGAGTATATAACTTATGAAGCAATTACTTAATTAAAATATATAACCCTAGTAATCCAAGTTACATTGTTCTAATGTTGTAGCATTGTCAGGAAATCCATCTTAATCTCAGAGAGATTATTAAAAGGATAATAAATAGGCAGTCTAATAAAGAAGGAAATAAGAATATGGAAACAGTTACCATTTTCAAAAAGAGGCAAAAAAGAAACAAAGAACTGATAAATGTAACATGGTAAGTTTAGATACAGACATGGATAATTATATTATTATAAGTAAACATAATATCCTAATTGAAAGATAAAGAAAAACGCTCACCATTCTGTTTACTTAAATAACCTATATAAAATATGTAGGAACAGAAAATTTAAAATTATAAGTTTATGAACTATTCATATATAAAGCAAATTGCATTTGCTTCTTTTACCCAAGGATAGATTAGCCCCAGTCAGCAGAACCCAAGGCAAGGAACCTTATACAAGATGCCCAGACTTATTGAAAATATACAGGCCATTTCATCCGGAAAATGTAAACAGTCTAAACTTACATTCACCTAATTATACAACATCAACATATATGATGAAAACATTGACAGAAATTAGAAGACAAGTGGAAAAATCCACAATCACAAAGGAAGGCTCTAATGTGTGGTTGTCAGGGATAGATAAAACAAATGGGCCAAATTAGCAAAGCTTCAGAATGAGTGCACACAATCATTAACAAATCTGAGTAAGCAGAATCTCAGGGCTATAGATTGTGCAGTTTTGAATGTGCACATGGAAAAAGTTACCAAAATTATTTTTGGAAAATAATTATTACCATGCATCTAGCCACAAAAATTGTGAATCATATTTGGAATGTAAATAAATAAAATAATTTAAAAACTCACATCAAAGATGTTCTCTGATCATAGCAGAGTGTAAGTTGTAATTTTCTCACAAAAAGATAAACATAAAATTCCCAAATGTTTTGATAGGAAGCAATATTATGACCCACATAGTAGGAAATAGATTACTATAACATTGTAAATATTCTTAGAAATCCCTAGAAAAAGGATTTCCAGGTATAAAAACAGCTGAAAATCATGGCAGTCTTATTTTTTTCATACCAATTTTTATACGTATATTTATTTTTTGGGTCTCTCATATAATATTAAATGTTAGGTTTAAGTTAGCAGGCATCTGTTTGTGATTCCTGTTTTCTGTGGAATGTTTTCAATCTTTCAAAGTAAGAATGGTTGTTCACTAAGGATTATATTTATGAAGTGAAAATATGAATCACAGACAAGGAGAAAGCATTTCACAAAGGTCTTTTATCTAGAATATATAAAGAACTCCTACAACACAATAGGTTTTTTTTTTTTATAAAGCTAGCCCATTGACAAAATATACTGCCTCACATACATGAAAGAAATCCACCCAGCCAATAAATAGTACTATGCTCCATAATAAAGCTTCTCAGGAACTGAAAGTTAAAATGTCTGCTGTGATAAAACACTATGACTGAAGAACAACTTGAAGAGGAGGATGTTTATTGGGCTAACATATCTTGAGTCACAGTCTAGTAAGTCAAGCTAAGGCAGGAACTCAAGCAGAAATCTGGAGTCAGGAGATGAAGGACAGGCCAAGGAGAAGGTCACATGTAAATGACTTTATTTTGGCGTAACCTCCACAGTTTTCTTAGCATACATATACATATACATATACATATACATATACATATACATATACA
>NW_021604766.1:677652-712554 GCF_004785775.1 Grammomys surdaster
ATACATATACATATACATATACATATACATATACATATACATATACATATACATATACATATACATATACATATAACCAAAGAGAACCTGGCTAAGGGTGGCACTACCTACAATGGAGTAGACCTTCCCACATGAGTCATTATGAAGACAATGTCTTGCCTATAGATTAATCTAATGGAGGCATTTTTCTCAAAGTTCCCTCTTCCTAGATGACACCAGTGTGTGTTAAGCACATTTGACTCTTAGTCACCTTGAAACCTAAATACATCACTATCAAACCAATAACTTTTGCTTTCTGATTGGTACTGGAGATGGTCTATTACTGTGACAGACTTGACCAAGTTGTTTTGTGGATTGTGATGGGAGTCTTTGATACTTTGGGTTAGAAAAACCATTGAGTACCCAGAGCGTAATGGGCTGTTCTGTGCGAGATTGGAAAGATAAAAGTTATTGAGAGAAATGCAACTAATAGAAACCTGTGAGTGCATTTTCAGAGGGAAGCAAAGACTCTATTCGGGTTGTTCATATAATTTGAATTGACAAATCTGTGGATTTTGTTCAGCAGGGGCTGAAGAATCAGCTGTGATTACCAAGAGACCGGTATCAATGAAATGAAAACTTTGCTTTACTGGAGAAATTGATACTTTTTATCTGGGGGTGAGAAATCAACTGTGATTAACAAGAAATTAGCATCATTTAGGTGAAATCTTCTAGGAAGTGTTTTCTCAGAGTCAGCATACAGCACTGTGCTCCAGGTTAGCTAAAATTATATCTCATGTTGGCAGCTGAACTTGGTAATATTTAAGGGTCTCCCAGATGGTACTGGTTTTGGTGGTATGGAAACTCTTAAGATTGAAGAGGTCATGGAAAGAAGCTGAGGTTTTGTTCCATGTGGTAAGGTTGGAGTTTCTGAAGAGAACCCAGAAAATGATGTTAGTGTGGGTTCATTGGAGAGTCCAGATTGTCGTAGATGTCGTGTTCATGAGATGACCACTATGGACAACCACAGGAGTGGAGTAGAACTTACATTAGAGCTCCATAGAGTTTGTCCTAGTTACATTAACCTATTAGAAAAGCTGCATATGCTGTTTATGGGAGAGCCAGAGAAGTGAGCCAGACTATTGTGAATGAATTCCAGGCATTGGACACTGAGTTTATTTATATTGTCGAAGTTGAAATTTGCTTTGATTTGATTGCGACTATGCCCTGTAACTTATTTTTTATTTCACAGGAGCCACATTGGCCATTTCAAAGAGGCTGAACTGTTAAGTGTTTGCATTTTAAAGACTGTAGGACTTTTAAAAGTCATACTGTGTTTAATATTGTGGTGTTAACAAGAGAGTTAAAGGAGGTATGGAAATCACCATTCCTGCACCCTTCAAGCCCTTAGAGGATACAATATTATTAGTTCAATATTTTTCCTGGAAGTGGTAGAGCTAATGGCTTCCATTTGGCCTTACAAACTATAATAGCCAGCACTCCACACATAAGGAAAACAGGTCTTTTATTGGATTCCACAACCATTATCTTGGGGACTTTTAAAGTTGAATTGAGTATATTTTGCATCATGATATGGCCAAGAGATCTGGGAGCACAGGAGTAGAATATGGTGATTTGAATGAGAAATACCTCCCCCTCCATAGTCTTGGGCACTTGAACATTCATTGCTTCCAATATTTGGGTAGGGTTTGGAGGTGTGGCCTTGCTGGAGGAAGGATGCCATTGGGCACAGGCTTTTAGAGCTTGAGCCTTGCCCTTCTTTGCAGTTTGACTTTTCTGCTTTGTGTTTGTGGCTTAAGATGTGAGCTCTTAGCTTTCTGTTGTCGCTGTAGGCATCATGCTGTGCTTATGGTCATGCTGTTCCTGCTATTATGGACTCTAAGCTGCTGGGACCATAGGCCAAAATAAACTCTTCTGTAAGTTGCCTTGGCCATGGCGTTTTACCACAGCAACAGAAAAGTTGTTAATAGTCATGTCAAAATGAAACACTATAGTATAATCCAACAGAATGGCTAAAATGAAACATTAGTGTTGTTGAGAGTTGCTTAGGGTTGGGAGTCATTGAGCTTCTCAGATCCTCTGTCAAAAATGATAAAACTAATTTGGAAGCATGTCTGTGTCATCAAACAAAATGGAATGCTATTTCCATTTGGTCCAACAATTTGATTTCCACATAGGCTTTTGCGATTCTACTTCCAGTTGCTGTATCAGATGTGGTTTCCTAGCACAAACATATTAAAGTACCTTCTAACACCTGGCACACAACTACTAATCTCTCCAATTTGATTGTTCTTTATTCTTGTTTATAAAGACTACCAAAACCAGTTTACTTCCAGGTGACAAGGCTCTCAAGGATATATTCATCCTCTAACTATGTTTTCAAGTATTTGTTTACCATGTCTCTCTTTCCTAAGGTGTCACATTGAAATACTTTGATGGGTCATCATATGATCAAGCAGATACAATAGTACTTTTGGTGTCAGTGGCAGGCAGGGATCCCATGGCAGGCAAGGATCCCATGGAAGCCAAGTAGATAACTACCTTCCCTTTGAGAAACAGTTCTTGTCCCACTACTGGGCATTTGATCATGGGCCACCAAGTTTCAATGGACCTTGAGCTGCTCTTCATGAGCTGATTGTTATCTGGCCCACCAAGCCATAAAATTGGATGTGAACAGCAGCAATTCTTCATCAAATGGAGATGGCAATTGCATGATTGTTCCTAAGTAGGTCTTGAGGGCATAGCCACGATACATAAGGTGGCTAAAATGTCTATGGTTCTTATGCCTGTTACAATGCCTCTGTACCCAAGCTTACCTGTGATCTCATAGGAGTGCTGTGTGACTGGTTGGTTAGGGAAGAAAAGACTGGGGTCTTGTTTACATGTGGTTCTTTTTTTTAATTTTTTTTATTGGATGTTTTATTTACATTTCATATGTTGTCCCCTTACCCCATCCCCCACCCACCCAGGAACCCCCTATCCCCTCACCCCTCCTCCTTCTTCTCTGTGGATGTAACCTCTATCTACCTCCCCACTCCCACCTCCCCACCCTCAAAATTCCCACCTCCTGGGGTGTCCAGCCTTCATGAGGTCAAGGTTCTCTTCTTCCACTTATGCCCAGCAGGGCCCTCCACTCTTATGTATTCAGCTGAAGCCCTGGATCTCTCCCTAAGTGTTCCCAGGCTGGTGGTTTAGACCCTGGGAGCTGTGGTTGGTTGGTATTGTTGCTCTCCTCATGGTGCCGCAAATCCTTTCAACTCCTTCAGTCTTCACTCTAACTCCTCCATTGAGAACCCCATTATCAGTTCAATGGCTAGTTGTGAGCATCTGCCTCTGAATATGTCAGACTCTTGAAGACCTCTGAGGAGACATCCATATCAGGCTCTTATCAGCATGCACTTCCTGACTTCCACATCAGCATCTACCTTTGGTGACTGCACATGGGATGGATACTCAGGTGGAATGGTCTTCAGACGGCCCCTCCTTCAGTTTCTGTCCCTCACTTTGTCTCCATATTTGCTCCCTTAACTCCACGTATACAACAACATATAGTGGACAGCTGAATCACTGTAGCTCCTTTCTGGGACAATCTTTAATGCCTTCAGAAAATGAAAACCTTTGTAGTGGGCAGAAATTCAGGCATTAGATGCAGTTGTACTTTTACCTGGAAGGAAAAATATCCAGATGTGTGATTCTATAATAATTTGTGAACTATAGCCAATGAATTGGCTTAATGGTTGGCAGTTGGAATGCATATGATTGGAAAATTGATGAGAAAGACATCTGGGGAAAGGATATTTGGATGTCTCTCCAAATGGGCACTTGCTGGCTAGTTTTATGTCAACTTGGTACAAGGCAGAGTCATTTTGGAAGAGAGAATCTCAACTGAGAAAATGCCCTCATTAGATTGTCCTGTGGATAAGGCTATGGAACATTTCTTCATTAGTGACTGATGTGTAAGGTCTCAGATCACTATGGTCAGTGCCACCCATTGGCTGGTAGTTCTGGGTGTAATAAGGAAGCAGTCTGAGTAAACCAAGAGTAACAAACCAGTAAGCAGCACTCCTCCATGGCCTCTACACCAGCTGTCTCTATTTCCTGTCCTGTTTGAGTTCTTCTCCTGATTCTCCTCAGTAATGGAGTGTGAGATGGAAGTGTAAGGTGAAATCAGTCCTTTCCTTCCAAAGTTGCTTTTTATCATAGTAATAGAAACACCAATTAAGATAGGGCAAAGGATGTGAAGATACTTGTGTTCAATGTAATCAACTAGATAGGATGACACTGTATGTACATAGTCATCAAACTCTTTCTTTGAACATCTCTGTCATGGACCAAAGAGCTCATGAATGAAGTGGGCATAGTGGCAGAAATAGAGGTTAAGCATGGACCCAAATGCCAATCTGTCTTTGACTGCTTCTGAGTGCAGAATTTATCAGAAGCAGAGACCAACAATATCCCCAGATTTAGTACCATTTTCTGGAGTGGCCAGCTAACAATCTGGTGGCAGATTGACTACTGGACCACTTCCATCACAGAAAAGGCATCTCTTTGTCATTACTGGAATAAATACTTACTATGGAGACTTGCTTATTTTGAATGTAATTCTTCTAAAACTATCATCATAGTTGGCAGAGTGCTTTATTCACCATCATGTTATCACACACAGCATAGCATTTGATTTGCAAATTCACTGTCAAAGAGGACCATGCTGAAGTATCTAAGTAATGGAGAAGTAAAATGGCTTTTGAAAGATGCATTATAGTACCAACCAGGAGACAATATCTTGGAGTGCTAGACAGGGGTCTCTAAAAGTCACACATAGTGTGACTCTAAGCAATATAAGACAGCGTTTCTCTTATATCTAGGATTCATGAATCCAGGAATCAAGATGTAGAAATGGGAAATAATACCCCACTGAGCTAGAAGATTTTTCTTTGACCACTCTGAACTCCTGATACATTGAGTTAACAGGTTAATAAAGGAATAACAGTATTACAAGGGACAATTGATCCAGACCACCAGGAGTAAATTGGATTGCTTTCTACCATGGAGGTGAAGAACAATATGTCTGGAGTATAGGAGATCCTTTAGGGCATCTTTTGTGTTACAATGCCCTGTGATTGAAGCCAATGGAAAACTACAACAAGGATTATAAGTGGCCCAGACTCTCCAAGAATGAAGGTGTGGATCATCCTGTCAGGTAAAGTTTCAAGGCCTGCTGAGGTGATTGCTGGGTGTGGAGAAAATATGGCTAGAAGAAAGTAGATATAAATACCTTCTACAGCCTTCTGACCAGTTACAGAAATGATGATTGTAACTGGCTCTGTCCTATTGTGTTAATAATAGAGTTGTGTATACATACACACATATAAAGCAGTAATTTATATTTTTCCTCTTAACATAATAATATTCCTCTATCACAAAATATAATTTCAATTGAAGTTATATCAGTACTTAAGTGATATCAGATATATAATTTCATATTTAAGTCATGAGGTATTAAAAGGCTTAGCATTTCTCAGGTGATTTGGCCTTATATTCTGGAGGAAGTATTAATGTGTTTTTGTTGTATGTGAAACAGTGATATCACATTAGGTGGAATTTGACTTTGTTATATTCATTTGTAAATTAAGCATGACAGGGAGATTGTGAGTTCCAAAGGATTAACTGGGAGAAGATCTTCCAGAGTAGACAACACCTTCTGCTAGAAGAGCTTAGAGAGAAAGGAGTCAGGGGAAAAGCCTTGCTTACCTGACTTAACTTCATCTGTTTGCTATGGCTGCTCTGCTGCTGCTGCTGCTCTTCCCATTGTTATTCCTCTAGCTGCTGCTGCCATCCTTCCCTAACACCACACAGTACACAACTTAATGTCAAAGGGGAAAAGTCAAATAATATGTAGGGCACCATTCTAAATTACACACAGTTAACTGTTGATGATGGATAAGGATTACTCCTGGTGGTTTGCTAATGATTCAGAAGCTGCAGAAAAGAGACTTTCCAGGGTTCAGATATAGTGCATTCTTTGATCTTAGTACTGACTATGTGAACGTATCCATTTGGTATGTTGCTTTAAAAAAACTCCTTAGATCAACTCTGGCCAGGGAACCAGGTAGTAATTGCAGTTCTTCACTTCTTCCTTTGCTCCTTCAAATCCAGTGCCTAGGCTCATTCCCATCATTGTGACAGGACACCTGCTGTAGCCTCACCTCCCCTACCACCAGTGGATGACACAGATCTTCTCCTCCAGCCTTCCTTTCTCCAACTTATCACTTTACCCAAGGCCACAACTCCAGTGGGCATTCCCTGGGAGCCCACAGGTTACTCCAGCCAAGGAAGCAGATAAACTCTGTGGACCTTGATTTTTTCCTTTCTTTCTTCTAGACCCAGTGCCCCAGTCTCACTCCCAACTCTGTAGTCAACCGTCTGCTCCAGCCTTCCCCTCCTGCCTGTCTGCATCTCCAGTGTATCAGTAAGATCTTCTCCTCCCAACTTCTCCATCACTTATCCTGTTATTCTATTCCCAACTCCAGCAGGCATTCCCTGTGAACTCACTAGCCCAGCCTGTCAGAGAAGCAAGTAGGTCAGCAAAGCAGGTAGGCAAGTGCAGATCTTCCCTCTCCCACCTCTCCTCCAAACCTAATCCCCCAGTCTCTCCCCAACCCTGACAGACAACCTGCTGTGGCCTCTCCTTACTCTCTGCCTCTATTCCAAAGGGACTAAGCATGTTCTGATAGAATACAACCTGCATGTGAAAGTGCCCAGAGATTGAATCCCTAACCAAAGAGAAAAGCATGGGCTGCACCTAGGCCCCCTGCACATATGTAGCAGACAGAGCAGCTTGGTCTTCATGCAGGTCCCCCAACAACTCAAATGGGTACTGTTCCTGAGCCTGTTGCCTGCCTGTCTGTAGGTTCTGCTGTCCCTAAATGGACATCCTTGCCTGGCCTCAGTGAGAGAAAATGGACCCAGTTCTGCGGCTATTTGATGTATAGACCTGGGGGACAGGTTAGTGGGGATGTGTATGTGACACCCAGAGGTGGGCATATCCTTCTCAAAAGAGAAGGGGAAGTTGGAATTGGGGGGAGGGACTTGCATGAGGGGTTACTGGGAGGAGAAGCTTGGCTGATATTGGGATGTAAAGTGAATAAATAAGTAAATTTACAAAAACAAACAAACAAACAAACAAACAAACAAACTTCTCCAGTGGTTTCTCACTGGGTATACACACCATTATTGAGGTGAAGCCCCATACCCAGCAGTTGATGGCCAATACAGAACAACTTTTGTGGAGGTTCTTTGTCTCCTAATTGTCTGGGGTTTTCGTTTTACTTCATTATTTTTACCTTACATGCCCTTTGTGTCCATAATATATGTTCTGGTTTTGTGTATTTATGGAGTTTCTGTGTGTGAACATGAGTATTTCTGTGTGTACCTGTGTTTCCTGAGCTTTTTCTTAGGCTTTCTTCTGTTCGTTTACTTTGATCAATTCTGGTTTGTTTTATATTATTATTAAATTTATTTAGATGCCTGGTTGCATTCTAATGAGAGAGAAAAAGAAAGGGTGTGGTTTTGGGTGAGTGGAAAAGTGGGGAGGATTTGGGAGTAGTTGTGGGAGGGAAAACCATAATCAGATCTTTTTGTATGGAAAAACATGTATTTTTGATGATGAAGAAGAACAAAAACAAAACAAAACAAAACAAAAAAACCACATGAGGTCCTAGATTACCAGATAATATAATTTATCTTTAATAATCTCTGAGGAAATGTCAAGTCTAAGCTGAAGATTCATAATGAAAGATTATATGCCTTCATGTTTACCTTTAATAAAATATTTGAAATCATTTTGAAAGTGTATGATAAATTAGATTAAGATATTTGAACCAATTGCCATTAAAATCTGAAGATTAAGCACTCATACACAGTGTCAATCAGTAGAGAGTGCTTGATTACCTTCAGGAAACAATCATCACATTGTGACCTTTGAGACAGTAAAGGTCAGAAGTGATTACGGATGTATTATAGATTCAGGTGTCTGCAAAATATGTACAATGAGACGTGCTTGTTGTGAAACGAAGGCAGGACTTAGTGTGCTTCTTTCTCAGTTTTAAATATATTTTGTTAAATCATACTTGGAAGATGGAATGCATGTATTTACGTTTAAAATGGTTTTTGAATATGAAGCTAGCATAGTAGTTCCCCTTCACATATTGTGGAAAATGTATGATATGCCAAGATCATCTCCAAGGAGTGTCATGTGCTGGTCTGAGCTCCACCTTCAAAGATCTGTGGTAGACCACCTTACTTCTGGGTGAGGGGCTCTGGTTCCCCCAACACCTAAGGATGTTTCCATGGCAGCAGTGGTAAATCTTCAGTGCTAGTAAAATAAAAACTGCATGATGTTAGATATTTTACCAACAGTAGTCACCAAAGTGTTTAAATTTAAAATACTGTAAATATTTTAAAATATTTGTCTCTGAAGATATTTTGTGATTGATCTTTTGATGGGCTGGTAAGATGGTCCAGTTAGTAAAAGCTCTTGCTATCAAGTCTGGTAACCTGTGTCTGATGCTTGGGACCCCCAGAGTGGAATGAGAGAAATCATTCCCTCTATTGTTCTCTGGCTTGAACACACACACACACACACACACACACACACACACACACACACACACACTGAAATTGTCTTCTAATGACTTGTAATTATGTTGAGCTATACTGTGTGTGTGGTTATCTCTTACAGTATGAATACTACAGGTCATTTTATCTGAGCACTTACCTTACATCCTCTCACGTCAGCTCCATCAGTCCTGCCTGGAGGAGAGAGACAGCTCAAGCTGCATGGTTTCTCAGCTTTCCCAGGTACTGCAGTCTTCTCTTACAGTGATCTCGCTGCCTCAGCTTCCCTCTCTTGTGGCCTGCCCTCACTTTCCCCCTCATTCCTCTTCCTTACCACTTGGAGCTTCTTTAGACTCAGTGCCCCTCATTCTCCTCTCAGTTCCTAGCTTAAGTCACATGTCTCCAAGCGCTTCCTTTTCTGACTATGGCCACAACGTTCCTGTATCTAGGATTTTCAAATCTACATATTCTCCTTCACTATGAGCTCCGTGAGGAGAAGGAATGGATATTCTGAGACTGATTATATTTACAGTCTCTGAGATAGACCTCACGTGCAGCAAGTGTTCAATAGATGTTTGCTAAATAAGCTAATGAATTTGATATAAAATATCAACCAGAAAGTAAAATTATTAGCCTTATCTTATCAGTTCACTTCTGATTTCAATTTCAGTTTATCCACACATTATTCCCTCCTGTCATTTTTGACTGTTTTACCTCTGAAGGCAAAGAAAGGTAGATATTTAAATGTCTCCTGTTACAGAGAAGAAAACTGAGATTCTCGAGAGGCTAGTTGATGCTGGTGTATTTGGGCCTGTTTCATGCTAAGTGTTTTTGTGACATGTAGTCATTGCTTTTTATCCCTGGAAATCCCCCATCAATGTTTGTGTAAGGCAAAAGTAATTAGAGTGTGATCTGTAAATACAACATACATAGAGAACAAATTAAGATTTCTGTATTAACACATATAAAAACAGCGTATCTTAAAAAAATGATGTTTTATGTAAAACATACTTTTTAGAATGTAAACACTTTCCCAGATCATATATAACCAGGATTTTAGGCATAATCTCTGTTTTCATTCGTGTGTGCTGAACATTACCAATTAAGTCAGTCAGTTCCGTTCCAGGTGCTTTCTAATTTGCTTTTGATTGATGCCTTAATTATACCTATTTCCAATTTCCTTAATGTTTAGAGAGTGCTTGTGTATTTCCTATAAATGCATCATCTTCATAACAAAGTTTCAGAGACATTACATAAATAGTATGATTGTCTAACCAAACTTTAGGTGACTTACACTGAGGTATCTGGACACAGACTTGGGGTCTGGATGAGGCTCTTTCTCTTCTTCCACACATGGGGGACCGCCTTATCCTTCAAAATCGGTAGCTTTCTCCCCACCAGAAGTCTCATGGCATTCATAGCTGTCATGAATGCAGTCACACTTCCCCTTCATGCTATCAGTCATTTTTATCCACTCCATTTTCTAAAGCTAAATCTGACTCATGAAGGTTATGAGGTTGGGTTACACATTCCACAAATACGTTTCCAGAGTTTTTATACTGTATCAATCACTGTCCCCATCAAAGGATATTGCACTATTAGCCATTATTTTTGTATATCTCAGGAAGCTGGATATTGGCTGTTAGCCATTTAGTATTTGTTAGACAAGGAAATTATAATTTAACCCCATAATTATTAATATGGAAATAAAAATTAATTCTCCATATTATGGAAGGAAATTTGTCATAGATGAGTCATGAACGTTCTTTTAAAAGGTACTTTTACAAAGGCAAAAGTTGTAATAGCACTCACTAATGTCTTTTGTGAGGCTAACGAATTACAAGATTATACTTGACACTAATCCCAACTCAAAGTTATATTCTTTTAGATAAAGGTCTATTGTATTCCTTAATTTATTTTTACTGGTTATCAGTGATACCTATGGTGAAAGGTGGAAAGTGATAATTCACTAGCATTTTAATTGTCACGTCTCCCCATTCAGCCACACCTGATTGGCATGGGATATATATCAAACCATTTTGTTTTATGTCTTTGATGTGTGTTGTAATTCATATGTTCATCTATATCAGTTTCTCCGTGTTGTTTTACAATGGTTGTACATAGAATTTCCTTTAACTCTCAAGAGTGTCCATACTTCCGTGAAAAAATTAGGAATTCATTTCAAATATGAAATTACAACTAAAAGCAGGCGCTGTGTTCTTTCGTGTATAACCTTGCATGTTTCTTTGCTGCGAGAAGAGAGGAGATCTTGAATAGTGACAAAGAAAGCAGAATGTAGTGACTTGACTGTCATTAGCAGGAATACTTGACATTCTAAGGGCTTTGAGGAGAAGCAGGGATGGATGGCACAGAGGGCTGGTTCTTTGTTCAGTGCCTCCCTGTGTCTGACTAGAGCTGAGGAGACGTGATCATGGTCTCATACAAAACACTCCTAGTACCTTGAACATCCCAGAGTTAGTGTGAAGAAGGACAATGAAAAGAAGGATCATCTTTTAATTCCATATTTCCTGAATTCATACTTGCTGAGCTGGGTCCTTTGCATCATTGGCTCATTAGGTTTTCTGTCAACTTTCTTGTCACAGGTGTGTGTGTGTATGTGTGTTCACCTTTACTTTAGCTTAGAGCTTTAGTTTAGACAACTTTACCATGAGCAATGACCACACACATAAGTAAAATGGCATTAGAATATGAAATTGATTATTATGGGGTCTTCATGTAGGGATAAGATGAAAGCGCTTTTGAAGTGTAAGTGGCCACATAAAAGAGTAGTTGCCTCCAAACACTATACACAAAATGGTGGTAAGCCCTATGTTCAGTTTCATTTGTATTTCTACAGAGGTATTTTTATGGAATCTTATTTCACAGATGTACCCTTTTCTCTGTACTCCATTCCAGTGCGAAATGTAACTGCTCCACAAGCTGTTCCCTCAATCCGAAAGTCTTTACTGTCGCCTTGGCCCATGACTGTATTTGTTGGTCCATGACTGAATCATTACATCTATCGTGACATCTCCTTGGGTTCTTGGACAAGAGTGGTCCCATGTCCCGTGGTCATGTCTTACTGTAGCATCTTTCTTTAAGTTGTACCCCACCTGCAACTTTCTAAAATAAGATTTTTTTAACAGGAAAGCTAGCACATGTACACAGTTCCACTGGAATACCAGTTTCTGGCATAGATCCTCTGCACAGTATTTACTTTGGTATGTTAGTTCACATAAAATATTGAATATTTAGCCTTCATTAATATTTCACCTGTTTGAACATGGTCTCCAATGATTTTGTCTGACTGTACCTTACTGTGTAAAGAGTAACCAAGCACACTTTGTAAAAATGGGTCAGCATTAAATCATATGCTTGTGAAAACAAACATACAAAAAACCTTGTGCAACATAGTTAGAGAAGCTGTTCTTGATTAGAATCTGTTGAGATAAAGTAAAAAGAAATTCATGTGCCTCTATGTTACTGTGGAGTTACTTTGTTTTATTTTCAATAATGTTCACCGAAGCTTAATTAACACTCTTTAGAGGAAAAATGTAATTCCTGACATGATTCATCTTCTATCTGGAGCCAAATTAAAACAGAAAAATGTAAGGTGTGGAGCCATCGAGGTACTCAGAACGCATCAATTATTTATATTAACATTCATTATCTGACTAAAAGGCAGTATAAAGGCTTTGGGGAATTGTAGGATTCATAGAATTTCTCTCTAATTATTCTAATTTACTGTAATTAAGACACTAAAATAATCCTGAGGGAAAGCAGTAATGTCTTTTAATATCAGCCAAGAGAGGAGAAAAGCTATTCTGTATTTTGATCTTTATTTACCATAGCTTTTCAATGTGACAGAAAGATTGATCTTGACTTATAAAAGTTTCCCAAATTATGGTTTTCAGAACTCCTAATGTGACTCTAGATAAATCAGAACTTGAAAAATCTAACATTCAAATCTATAAAGTATTTATAAGTTCATAACCCGGTCACATCAAGGCTATATATGAACTCAGCCAAGGTCATGACTTATGGGAAAGCACCTATGTTCTCAGGATTTCAATAGAAGAGGAAAAAAAAAAGAGTGTCATCTTGTCTTTGTGGAAGTAATTTTTCAAATGACAAAAGAGTTTCGCTAGACACAGCCACAGGGCATGCAAAACAAGGGACTTATTATTTAATAAATTCATAATCAATGTAATATCATGCTGCACTTTCTCACATAATTAGGAACCAATCTCCACAATAGTTTTATTTTTGTTGCTTTTATTATTATTTTTGTATTTTTGAGACAGAGATTAGCTCTTGAAGCCAAGCTTGTCTTGAACTTGGTTTGGTAGTACAGGTTAGCTTCTAACTTTGGATGCTCCTGCCTTAGACTATTGAATACTGAATACAAATATGCTCACTCCATCACATTTAGCTGACATATTAATTTAGATAAAAGGAAACATAGTTCAAAATGAAAGTACATACCATTATTACTGGATGTAGGTAGAAATTTAAACTATTGCTTCTAGGATCCAGGACTCTTGAAGGCCAGGAAAAGTTCTGGGACTCACCAAATGATGGAGACACAGCATAGAAGTATAACCTTAAAGAGCTAGGTATGTTGAGACTATGTCGGAATCACAAGGGATTTTAAAAAAATAATATCTTTGTTCCTTATATAAACTTTCATTTTTAGCAATTGTCATAAACCTATACTCTTAATCTTTCTTAAAATGCTCAAAGCAACACTGAATAAATCAATGTCTAACTTTTGAAATATTCACTGGGAAGCACACACACACACACACACAAACACACACAAATTCTGCAATAGTTAATTCTAGTACACCTACTTTTTAAATATCCAATCATCTCTTCCAATCCTCTACTCTTTTTTGAGACAGAGTTTCTCTGTGTAGCCCTGGCTGTCCTGGAACTCACTCTGTAGACCAGGCTGGCCTCGAACTCAGAAATCTGCCTGCCTCTGTCTCCCAAGTGCTGGGATTAAAGGCGTATGCCACCACCACCTGGCCCAATCCTCTACTCTTTAGAGTAGTCATTGCCTAGGATTTTGGGTATCCATTCACTTTCTTGACCTTTTGCCAGTTCACCAGACAGATAGGCAGCGTTCAGCAGCCTAATGTCTATATCCTATATTTGGGACTTGTTTTTTTTTTCTTTTTATTGGATATTTTCTTTATTTACATTTCAAATGTTATCCCCTTTCCCAGGTTTCCCTCTGGAAACATCCTATCCCATCCCCCTCTCCTGTTTCTATGAATGTGTTCTCCAATCCACTCTTACCTCACAGTCTTGGCATTACCCTACTCTGGGACATATATCCTTCAGAGGATCAAGGAACTCTCCTCCCACTGATGCCAGATAAAGTCATCCTCTGCTACACAGTCAGCTTGAGCCATGGGTTTCTCCATGTGTTCTCTTTGGTTGGTGGTTTAGTCCCTGGGATTTCTGTGGGCTCTGGTTGGTTGATATTATTGTTCTTCCTATAGGGTTGCAAAATCCTTCAGCTCCTTCAGTCCTTTTTCTAATTCCTCCATTGGGGACCCCATGCTCAGTCCAATGGTTGGCTGTGAACATCTGCCTCTGTATTTGTCAGGCTCTGGCAGAGCCTCTTAGGAGACAGCTATATCAGGCTCCTGTCAGCATGCACTTCTTGGCATCTGCAATAGTGTCTGAGTTTGGTGTCTGTATATGGGATGGATCCCCAGGTGGGGTAGTCTCTGGATGATCTTTCCATCAGTCTCTGCTCCATACTTTGTCTTCATATTTCCTCCTGTGAGTATTTTGTTCCCCATTCTAAGAAGGACTGAAGCACCATATATTCAGTGTTTGTTTCCTTCACTCACCATTTTGAGTGATTTATTCTTACTGATGTGTGTAGCTTAATTCATTTCTGGCAACCCACAGGATGAATCTAAAAATTCCATCATGTAAACTGTTTAGGTCATATTATGTACCTTTTGTATGGGTGTGTTATAGATTTTTTTTGTCATCGCTGAATATTTGAACTATTTATGGCTTGACATTTTTTTTTTACAAGAATATATATCTATGTACATTTCTACATTCATCTCTGAAGTATGCAAGTAAGAATTTTCTGGAGTCTTGAGTTTTCTTAGCCAGGATGTAATTTCTGGATGGCACACATGTGTTCCACTTTACCACATGATGCCACACTGGCTTCTAGGCTCTTTTAAACATGTTCTCACTTGAGCAAGCACTGCCTTTATGTTCCCACTGTTTTGTGTACTTGCGAATACATTTGTATTAAGTGATATCCAAGTGAGATTTATCTAATGAGAAGTAAATATATACATGTATATGTATATGAAATGAATTAAAATAGCTGTATTTTTGAAAAAAGAACTGAAACCTCTGCTGTCGTGCTGAGCTGTGGCACCAAGACTGATCTATAAACCTTCTTGGCATAGATTAAATAGAAGAAAAATGGGCTCAGATATATTCCACAGTGAGACAATAAAATCTTCCTTTTGTTTGCAGTTACATCCACAAATTATAGCTAGTGATGTGGAGAGAACTCAAGCTTCATATGTTGGAAAGTTATCTAAGTAAGTATAATGGTAACATTAATAAAAGCACATCCAGCTGGTTGTTTGAGTATTCATCTACTGAGAGGGTAAAATATTGGAAAACAATATTATGAACTTAGTAGATAAATGGAAGGTTTTGACTTTATAACACTATATGTGTATATTTGTATGTCTCTATATAAGTATAGATATCTGTGTTTTATTTAATGATGTGAAAAACAACATAAGTCTTTTATTATTCAAAATATATGAGGTTTATTTCTTTTCTATATCTGGACCACGGGAATTGACAGATGAGTAATTTATAAACTGCTTACTTGACTTTTAGAGTCATTTCAATGTTCATCCTTATTGTTTAGTTCAAGTAGTTCAGCTTTGAGATAGAGGGCATAGTAAATAGTTATTCTATAAGTTTACACTGTCTTCCAGTTAACTTGTTAAAGTGTTGGAACTATCTTGTTACATAAGAATTATCAGTAGTATTTAAGTCTATTCCTTAAATAAAAGCTTTATTGTTTTATATTGAAACATTAGTTACAATGGAGCAAGATTCTAACATTTGGTTAGGATTAATGACTTTAAGTTTAAAAAAACATGAGTTTAATAAAAGACAAAAGTCATTGTGATTATGTTTATCCTTAAGCTACATTATGCTCTCTCTATATATACATACAGTTAAATCTGTGTCATTTTAAGAGTTGGACTTGTTACAAATACTAGATTTGATTTATTTTCATATAAGAAGAGAGTTTCTTCACGTGTGGAATAGACTATGACACGAAGCAGAAATGATCGATTCCACTCGGACAGGTGGAAACAACTGAAATAAAACGCCATCGTTGTTTTTAAGGATACTCACTGGGGCAGGTGACAGAGTCCAGGGGGGTTATAGAAACCCAAACACAGCCGGTACTTTGCAAAGAAATTATTTTATAGAGTTTCCTAAAACTACTATTACAAACCACCATAATCTGCCTGGCCTTTAGCAATAGATTAAGACAGTTCTGGAGTCTGGAAGTCCAAAGTCGAGGTGTCCTGGACTTCCCGTTTCATCATTTCAGTTCCATCTCCATGCTCACATTGGCTCCTTTCTGACTGACTGTTCTTCCAGTCTGTAGCTTTTCTGTTTGATCAGTGTGGAGGAGTTGGAGATTATGAGCATCTCACACAGGCCCTCTGACTAGTGTTCCCCATCTCCACTACCCATGCTCACCCCTTCTGCACCTGCTTCTCTGTCTAATGATGCTCCTTCAGCTCACCCCCTCTCTCCTTTCACATACTAGAGAAAATATATACTATAGGGCTTAAAATGAAGATGTCCCATCCTTTTCTGAAAATTACATGATTTTTCTTTTGTATTAAAAAAATTGAACTAGCATACACAGTCTCAGGTTTCATTATAGATTTTCAAACAAGTGTTGCTTTTGTTTATTTTCCTCCTCTCCCTCTCCCCACCCCTCAGGCCCCCTGTCACAGTCTCTTTTATGTTTCTATGCCACATGCATCCTTTTGCGCTTCTGTCTTCTTCTGCATGTCTTTCCTGGCTCTTGGGTTTCCTTTCTGATTTCAAACCCCATACTCCTGCTTTCATGCACACATATAAGCAGGGGTCTGGATATGAAAAAGTACGTATAATTTTGTCTTTCTGACCTTAAGTGGTGACATAATACTTTCCATAACCATTCCTTTTCCTGACTATTTCCACAATTTCATTTCATGGCTGAATTCCATCATGTCTGCATGCCACATTTTCTTTTTCTTTTTTTTACTTAAATTTTTTATTGGATATTTTATTTACACTTCAGATGTTATCCTCTTACCCCATTTCCCCCCTTCCACCCAGGAACCCCCTATCCCATCCCCTCTCCTCCCGCTTCTATGAGTATGTGCCCCCCCCCCCCCCCCCCCCCCCCAAATCCCCCCCCCCCCACATGGCATCCAGCCTTCATGGGACCAAGGATCTCCTCTCCCACCTATACCTGACAGGACTATCCTCCCTTGCACATACAGCTGGAGCCATGGGCTCCTCCCTTAGTGCTCCCAGGCTGGTGGTTTAGACCCTGGGAGCTTTGGTTGGTTGGTATTGTTGCTCTCCTCATGGGGTCGCAAACCCTTTCAACTCCTTCAGGCTTCACTCTAACTCTTCCATTGGGAACCCCATGATCAGTTCAATGGTTAGCTGTGTGCATCTGCCTCTGTATATGTCAGACTCTTGCAGACCTCTAAGGAGACAGCTAGTTCCATCTCCTTGCTACTGTGAATCCTGAAGAAACAAGTATAGGTGTTCTGCTGCTTCTGTGGTAATTATATATAGCTCGTTGGGTATATGCTCAGGAATGATATACCTGAGTCGTATGGTCATTCTATCTTCATTTTTGGGAAACCTCCATACTGATGGCCTTTTGTCTGTATTACTTTACATCCTTGCCATGGTGAATGAAGGCTCCTCCTTTCCTACATTCTCACCAACATTTATTGTTTATTTTCTTATTTTTTAATCAAAAATACATACAGTATATTCTGTATGTACTGTATGTCTCATACAGTATATTCTGATCATGGTTTCCTCTCCCTCATCTTCTCCCAGATCTCCCCTGCGCCTCTCCATCCAGCCAACTACACACCTTCTTTATCTCACTCTGCGGAAAATAGTCAAGAAGAGAGGAAAAAATGCAATGGTTCAAAACAAACCAAACCGAAAAAAATAAAGAAAAAGCATGAGAAAACACTCCCCCCCCACACACATGCACACACACACGCACACATGCACGCGCGCACGCACACCATAAAAACACAAAATGAGAAAATATGATATGTAAGCAAGGTAAAAAATGACTCCCCAAAGCATTATGAGACTACAACAACCACACACACACACACACACACACACACACACACACACTCACACATCCTCTGAAAGTTACCATTGAGTTCATTTTGTGTTGGCCCTCTACTGCTGGGCATGGTGCCTGTCCTTGAGTGTTCTTTGTATATTCAGTGAAACTCCATTGGAAAAAGAACCCTAATTTTT
The DNA here is from genome assembly GCF_004785775.1 of Grammomys surdaster. Lineage (NCBI taxonomy): Eukaryota > Metazoa > Chordata > Mammalia > Rodentia > Muridae > Grammomys > Grammomys surdaster. The sequence continues at coordinate 695,872 of NW_021604766.1, forward strand.
CCTTTGCAAGTGGCTGTATATATTCTTGGTGACAGCTACTCTGACTGGGATGAATCTCAAAGTGTGTCTGTTTTAATGTATTAATAATAAACTCAGAGTCACCAATAATGCATCAGTGTCACATTAAGGAAAGAAATTCAAAGCACTTCTCCTTGGTGTCATTTAACCAAGAGGGAGCCCAAATTTGGCTTCCCTACTTTGCTCTTCCTATATCTGCTTTCATCCTTGTCTGTCTTTTGTAAGAGTCTTAATCTGTGTCTGACTGAAGGGTGCCTGGTGAATATACTCCAGTCCCTGTCCCTCTGTCTGTGTCTTTTGACTGTGTCCGCCTCTAACAAAGGTCTCTGTTTTCTCTTTTATTGAAAAATCACAGAAAATATCACATAGGGAAGGAATGAGGGATAATTTGCAGAAATCTTTAACATAGTTTTAGAAAGAATTAATTTACTGACTCCAGCTGACTCAGATAACTAACAGTATTGTTTATCAGACAATATCTATAGATTGTGTTCAATATTTGTGGTGGATATTCATTTTATAAAATTGCTTTCAATCTGTGTTTTCTGTTTTCAGCAAATGATTTTCATTGCAAATATAACACACATAATTTTGGGTCAGAGGCATGAAGATTACATTTAAGATTGTAACTATGCATTATCTTAGTTTGTAAATGTTGATTACAAGGAAATCCTAGGTAACTAAGGTTGTTACATGGTTCTCTTATAGGCAAGTTAAACAAACAAGTTGAGTATATAGTAGCATAGTAATCTTAAGTATTATGTGACCTCAGGATGTATTATCAGCTCTGACTGTGAAGTCCAGTGAAAGTTGTAGTCTGATAGAATGTAAAAGATATTTTTAAAATCATATTACATCACTACATCAAAGTAGTTTTAATTTCCATTTCTCAGATGCATAGGGATCTTACACATTTTAGAAAAATATCCACTGGCCATTTGTGGTGGTTTTTTTTTTTTCAGCTGCTGTTTATTGACGTTCAGGTGGGTACTATAGCAACAGGCCTGGAGATTCTGCAGAATACAAGGTGGAGAGTGGGTGTCTGCAGTGACAGCAGTGGAGTGCACGAGGAGGAGTGGGGAGGCCAAAGCTGTTGGGAAAGCAAGTCAGGGCCAGGGCCGGAAGTCATCTACACTGGGGCCCTGGGCCCTATGCCCTCAGCCCGTACTCTTGTCCTCTTCTGACTCCAGGCTAAGGCTGGGAATTCTCTGGACAACTTTCTACAGGAGCAAAGTACACAGAGATGCTACTGCCCTTCTGTGGTAAAAGTCAGAGGGTTTCCAATCCTGCATTCCTCCTTCACCCTCAAATAGGGCCATGAAAAATAGTTGGGCTCTATTGCACGTTTCAGAGGAATTAAGTTTCCCTGGTGTCCAGAGTGAACACTACAAGCGTTGCTGGCCTGATGGGTAGGATAGGGGAGGGGAAGGGAGAGGGGCTAGAAGAGAGGCTCCAGAGACTATGAAGGTACAGGCACTACACACATGGTGTTGGTGAAGCCAGAGCCACGTCGCCACCCGGTCAGCACAATGACCACATCTTCCTTCTTGAAGAAGCCTCGGGTCTTGCCAACATCCATGGCCAAGTTTACACCAAGGTCAACATCCTCAGCCCAGGCATTTAGTACAACATCCTTACATAGCACAGGGAAGATACCATGGTACAGATGGGCCTGGCGAGCAGTCTAGAGATTGTGCATCATAGCAATGATAGGAGCCGGAGGGCGGTACCTGGCCACTTGGTGAGCACTTCTGCCAGACTTGGTGAGCACTATAATGGCCCCACTGCAGCACTTGAAGGAGGCCTCCACGGCGCCCATGGCAGCAGTTACTGTCCGGACGCTGGTAATGGGCGCCAGGCGGCGGAGTTCCTCGAATAACTGCAAGTGGTAGATGGTAGTCTCTGCCTCTTGGGCAATCAGGTGCTGCATAGTGAACAGCCTCCAGAGGGTAGTCCCCCTTGGCTGTTTCTTCAGACAACATGATGCAGTCTGCTCCATCTAGGACTGCATTAGCCACATCACTGCCTTCCGCATGGGTGGGGCATGGTTTCTTGATCATGCTCTCCAGCATCTGTGTGGCACAGATGACAGGCTTCCTGGCTCGGTTGCATTGTCCGATCATCATTTTCCGAGCCAGGAAGACCTTCTCTGTAGGAATCTCAATGTCCAGATCACCACGAGCCACCATGATCCCTTCGCTGGCCTCCAAAACCTCATCAAACCTGCGGACACCTTCATGCTTCTCGATTTTGCTGATTATCTTGATGTTCTTCCCCTTCTCTCCCAGGACCTTCCTAACTTCATGCACTTCGGCTGCCTTGCGGATGACAGACGCAAATACCATGTCCACATCATGTTTCACCCCAAACTTCAGGTCCTGGATGTCCTTTTCTGATACTGCGGCAAGGTTCACAGCAGCGCCGGGCAGGTTCACGCCCTTCTTGTCGCCCAAGGAGCCACTGTTCTCCACCTCTGTCACCAGGAAGTCAGCATCTTTCTCCTTCACATGCAGCGAAATGAGTCTGTCATCCACGTAGATCTTGCTGCCCACCTCCACCACCTTGCAGATGTTTTTATAGTCCAGCTACAGGATGTTCTCGTCACACTTCTCCATGTAGGCATTGTCCAGGGTGATCTTCATAGGGGGTCCTTTCTTCAGCTCTACCTCTGCAGTGCCACTGCCCTTGATGAGTCCAGTTTAGATCTCAGGTCCCGTTGTGTCCAGAGCCACTGCAACAGGACGGTAGAGAATGGGATACGATGCAAAGCTTTCTGTGGCTGCACGCACATTCTTGATGGCCTCTTCATGGTACACATTGGTTCCATGAGAGAAATTAAGCCGAGCCACATTCATTCTAGACTTAGTCATCTCCTTCAGCATCTCCACAGATCGGAAAGCAGGGTCAATGGTACAAATGATGCCAGTGTTGCGGGCATGATGGGCATGAGTCAATGTCCAGGTGGCACATGTGCTCCAGGATGGTGTCAGCCATGGCTCTGAGGATGTGGAGAAAGAGGAACACTCCTCCATTGTTGGTTGGGATTGCAAGCTGATACAACCACTCTGGAAATTAATCTGGCAATTCCTCAGAAAATTGGACATAGCATTACCTGAGGACCCAGCTATACCACTCCTGGGCATATACCCAGAAGATGCTCCAACATATAACAAGGACATATGCTTCACTATGTTCATAGCAGCCTTATTTATAATAGCCAGAAGCTGGAAAGAACCCTGATGTCCTTCAACAGAGGAATGGATACCAAAAAATGTGGTACACTTACACAACGGAGTACTACTCAGCTATTAAAAAAATGAACTCATGAAATTCTTAGGCAAATGGATGCAACTAGAAAATATCATCCTGAGTGAGGTAACCCAGTCACAAAAGAACACACATGGTATGCACTCACTGATAAGTGGATATTAGTCCAAAAGCTCACAATATCCAAGATACAACTCACAGACCACATGAAGCTCATGAAGAAGGAAGACCAAAGTGTGGGTACTGAAGGACTGAAGTCCTCCTTAGAAGGAGTAACAAAATACTCATGGAAGCAAATATAGAGACAAAGTGTGGGACAGAAACTGAAGGAGGGGCCATCCGGAGACTGCTCCACCTGGGTATCCAGCCCAAGTGCAGTCACCAAAAGCAGGCACTGATGTGGATGCCAGGAAGTATATGCTTGTAGGAAGCCGCGGCTTGTGCTGGCAGAATCCGCCATTGCAAGATGGCGCTGGCATCCGGTGCTCCTCCTAGTAAACAAGTAAACTGCGCATGTGCTATGGTAAAAGCGCACCCAGGGCGTTTTGGCGGGCAACGAGTAAGCAGCCAATCAGAGGTGAACACACCACTCCAAGGGTATATAAGCAGTGCCTTTTCCGGGCCCGGGGTCTTCCTCCATTTTCTTTTGGAATAAACGTTTGCTGCGGAAGGATCCTGGTGTGTTGCCGCGTGTGTTCTTGCTGGCGAGACGATTGCACGAGGGCCACATATGCTGACAGGAGCCTGATCTAGCTGACTCCTTAGAGGTCTGCCAGAGTCTGACATATACAGAGGCAGATGCTCACAGCTAACCATAGAACTGATCATGGGGTTCCCAACGGAGAAGTTAGAGAGAAGTCTGAAGGAGCTGAAGGGGTTTGTGGTCCCATGAGGAGAGCAACAATACCAACCAACCAGAGCTCCCAGGGTCTAAACCACCAGCCTGGGAGCACTTAGGGAGGGACCCATGGCTCCAGCTGTATATGTAGGGGAGGATGGCCTTATTGGGCAAAGACGGGAGAGGAAATCCATGTTCCCATGAAGGCTGGATGTCCCAGTGTGGGGGAATTTGAGGTTGGGGAGGAGGGAGTGGTGGGTGGTTGGGGACATATCCTCATAGAAGAGGATAACATCTGAGCTGCTGTGTCTGATTCAAGGCAGTCTTTGCTTCGCTATGTGGCTTTTGCATGGTTCCTGAAGTCCTTGGTGTACTTCAGATCCTATTGCGATACCTAAAGCAGATGGAGTCAGGACACGTCACTGCTGTTGTGGTAGGTTTTTATTATTGTTTTTTCTTTCTTTTCTTTTCTTCCTTCCTTAATTTGTTTTTTGAGAATTCTCTGTTTTTCATTACCCTATCTGCCAACATCAGTCTTTATTTTTTGTGTGTTTAATTTGGACAGTTCATTATATAGTCTATGTATTAACTCCTTGTCTGAAGTATGGCTGGAAAATATTTCTCCCATTGTGTAGGCTTTCTGTTTGTTCTGGTGCTACGCAGACACTTTAAACTTATGTAGTTCTATGTTTAAATTTTGAGATGTTTCGTGACTAAAGTAACCAAGAATAAGCTTAACTCAAGGAGTAAAAACCTCTATAATAAAAGCTTTAAGATGTTGAAAAAAAGAAAATAAAAAATTATTAGATTATAGAAAGTCCTTTCTTGGTCCTAGGTTAGTAGAATTAATATTGTGAAAATCTCTATATTACCAAAAGTAGTGTATAGATTCAGTACAACCTCCACAAAAATTCCAAAAACATTTTTCAATAAACTAGAGTAAATAATCCATAAAAATCACATGGTAATAAAAAGATCACAAAAATCTAAAATAGGCCTAAGGAGAAAGAATACTTCTGAAGATATTACAATATCAGTCCTCAAATTATAGCACAGAGCTACAGTGATATACAGAATTGTACTGGCATAAAACAGCCGTGCTGACCATGTATCACAGTAGAGAACCCAGAAATAAACCCACACAACTATGCCAACTAATATTTGTTAGAGGTATAAAAAATACACCTGGGTGGGGGGAAAAAGGGGAAAATCTATTTAACAAATTTCATTAGTCAAGGTGGAGGCCCTCCTGAAAAAGAATGAAATTAGATTCTTATCTCTTATTCTGCACAAAATCAACCCGAAGTACACTGAATACCTTAATTTAAATTCCTAAATACTGATACTGCTGGTGGAAAGCACAGGGAATAAATACATTTCACATATAGATATAGGCAAGAATGTTCGAACAGGACCCCAGCAGCACACACAGAAAAAGACCCAAGGATTCACTCTATAATTAATGGCTGAACACCACTCCATTGTGTTTGTATACTGCATTTTCTTTATCCATTTAGTTGTTGATGGGTACCTAGGCTGATTTAAACAACATGCCTATTGTGAATAGTACCATACTTTACATGAGTATGCAGCTAGCTTCGTTGTGGTGCCTTTGCTGTCATTAGGTATATACCCAGTATAGCTAGAGCATAGGTGAGTCTAATTCTAGTGTTTTAGGGACATCCATGTTTATTTTCCATAGTGGCTACACTAATTTGCCATTTGGTAATAGTGTATAAGGGTTCCTTTCTGCCTTGACACCCTCTACAATATTTGTAACTTTTTATCGTGTTGTTAGAAAGTGTGAAGACTCGTGTGAAATGAATTTCAGTGGAGCTTTGAACTGGGTTTCCCTGGTAATTAGATGTTGGATGTGTTTCATTTGTCAGGTGTTTATTGATTATTGGTATAACTTCATCTTAAAAATTGGCATTCAGTCAAATTTTCCATTTTTTTAGTTAAATTGTTAGTTCTCATGGTGTAATATATCATGTTTATTCTGCATATTAATCACTTACCAGATGAATAGTTGAAAAAGACTTTCTTCCATTCTTTAAGCTGTCTTTTCATGCTCACAAATATTCTTAGCAATCTTAAGGGCACTTTTCTTCTTATCTTGAAATATCAAGGACACTGGCACCATGTAAGTAGGGTGTTGGCATGTTTTAACAAGCTTTGTAGAAAGTAGTACTGGATTGTGATAACTGAATTTCCAAGTACACCCTTGGGCCTGTATGGCTCAGAACTCTTTTCTTCTCCTTGCTGGGTATGATGGCTTGAATAAATATTGCCCCCATAGGTCTATAGAGAGTGGCACTATTAGGAGGTGTAGCCTTGGATTAGGTGTGCTTTGTTGAAGGAGGGGCCTGACCAGGCGTATGCTCTTTGAGGTCTCAGAAGCTCAAGCCAGTTCATTTCCTGCTGCCAGGTGATCTGGATGTAGGACTCCCAGTTCCTGCAGTGCCATGTCTGTCATGCTTCCTACAATGACAATTTTGGACTAACCCCTGAAACTATAAGCCAGCTCAAATGTTTTCCTTTATAAGAGTTGCTGTGGTCATGGTGTCTATTTGCAGCAATAGAAACTGTAACTAAGACACTGTCACCAAACTCTACTGTGCTTACCTCATTATGCTATATATTCTGTGTGAAATGAATAGCTGAATTTATTTCTTCTACCTTTATCTTTTTGATAAATTAATATTAAGACATTGTACTCAATTGCTGTTCAGCCCTAATAATTTTGAATCAGGTTTTGTACTTTGTTTTGAGGTGACTTTTTTTTGATCTTCTGTTTCAAGTGAATTTTACATATTCCTTGGTCCTGAGACTCTTACCTCTGCCAACATACCTTTCTTTCTGCATTAGAAATTAGAATATCTGCAGAGATATTCTAGATGTTTTACCACTAAGCTACATCTCCAGTCCCCAAAATGGGCACCGCCACATATATTCAGTAAAATGACTTACGTATAGCAGATGTTATATTTTAATCTCAAATGCCTGTATTAGATTATCTGAGTGAAAATTGGGATTACTAAGTAAAAACAAAACAAATTGAAAATGATAACATTTGTAGGCTTTGTATGTGCCTCAGTGACAGAACAGTTGCCTGGCAAATGTCCTGGGTCCTGCATTCAATTTCTATGGTCACAAGAAAACCAAGCCGAAATTATAGTTTCAAGAATTCTATTCTCTCCAAAACTGAAATTCCTATATATCGAGATTTATCCTGTGGTTATTGGTTATTTGAGTAATTGTCTTGTAAAGTTGAAATGGTTAGGATTAGTATAAATTTGGGTTTCCTATTTCTGCTCCATTTCTATTCCATTATGTCCAAATATTTCTAAACTATGATGTATTCTTACAATTATAATTTTAATGGTTGCATAATAATCCACAGAGAGAATTAAATGTCATAATTTACATAGCTATTTTTATATTTTGAGGCATTAAAGCTGTTTGTAGCTTTCACTATTATAAAGAACACTGCAATGAGTATCTTCATATTCATAGATTTTTATTTTTAGGTTATTGCTTTGGGATATATATGCAAAAGTATGAGTAAATTTTCATGCAGTAGAACTGTGGCAGGATTGTGAAAGTCACTGTACAAGAGTAGAGAACAGGCTTCTAAGTTGAAACAATGGGTGTGCTAGCCTGGAAGACTTGCTTCAGAATCAAAGGGGAGCTGGGAGCAAGTAGGTCCCCAAGAGTCCCTCCCTCCCTTTATTCTGCACCATACAGCATTTGTAAACCACAGTGAGGCTATGACCTGAGAACCTTCTGGCTCTGCAAAGGTGGCATTTGGCCCCCAGACTTTGGTCTTGCATGTGTCAAAACCTACAAAGATGAGAAGTCAGGGTAGACTCATTTGCTTGTATCTTAAATGTTGACTGCTCTTTCATCATTATTTTCTGGTTTGAAAATAACTCTAGATGAACACAAAGGAAATCTTCCCTACCAGGTTCTACTGGGAGGCAGATTGTATTTTGGGTCCAACTTAATGTTAGTGAGTGTTATCATTTTGACAGGGTTTATGAAGGGTCATTGTGATACCTGAGTGCTGTATTCAGTTATAATTAGTTTTCTCACAAGGTCCCTGAAGTACAGAATCAGATGAACAAAGATGTAAAGAAAGACAGCATATAGCAGGGCATTCCTGTGGGAATTCGAAATCACTGTTTTTGCAATCCAGGATGGGCCACAGAGGGGCTTCCCTAACTCAAACTGCATAACAAATCTTGGAGCCTTGGTTATATGATGCTAGTTTATTTTTACTTAAAACAAGCATGAATGGAGAAGAAAGTAGATATCTACCAATGGAGGAGACACCTTTCTCTACTGTCAACCACAGCTCCCAGAATCTAAACCACCAGTTGGTTTCTCTTTAAGAAATAGAAATATTAAATATATATGTCTTCAGAATTCAGATAGCATCTACACACACACACACACACACACACACATACATGCACACACTCACAAAATGAACCACTATAGATTAAGTCTCTTAGTGCCTCTTAAATAATTTGTAGAGATTTTTAAAAAATTAATTGATTAATTTTATTTTTTATAGTTCAGTCATTACTCCCTTCCAGACTGCCCTCCCACAGTTCCACATCCCATTTCTTCTTTCTGTGTCTCCAAGAGAATGTCCCTCCATCCCCCACCAGGCCTCCCTACTCATACAGGTATATTTTTGGCTTCTTTGTCAAAGATCAAGTGTCCATAAATGTGTGGTTTTATTTCTGGGTCTTCAGTTCTATTTCACTGATCAACCTGTCTGTCTCTGTACCAATATCATGCAGTTTTTATCATTATTGCACTGTAGTACAGCTTGAGGTATCTCATAAGATTTTTTTGAAATTAATTTTTTATTGAATATTTTATTTATATTTTTGATGTTAACCCCTTTCCCCATTTACCCCCCCCCCCGAAGCTCCCTATCCCATCCTCCCTCCTCCTGATTCTATGAGGATGTGCCCTTACCCACCCACCTACTCACTCCCACCTCCCTGCCCTCGAATCCCCCACACTGGGGTATCCAGCCTTCATGGGATCAAGGACTTCCTCACCCATCTTTGCCCAAACAAGGCCATACTCCCCTACATATGCAGCTGGAGCCATGGGTCCCTCCCTATGTGCTCCCAGGCTGGTGGTTTAGACCCTGGGAGCTCTGGTTGGTTGGTATTGTTGCTCTCCTCATGGGACCACAAACCCCTTCAGCTCCTTCAGACTTCTCTCTAACTTCTCCATTGGGAACCCCATGATCAGTTCTATGGTTAGCTGTGAGCATCTGCCTCTGTATATGTCAGACTCTGGCAGACCTCTAAGGAGTCAGCTAGATCAGGCTCCTGTCAGCATATACTTCCTGGCATCCACATCAGTGTCTGCTTTTGGTGACTGCACTTGGGCTGGATACCCAGGTGGAGCAGTCTCCAGATGGCCCCTCCTTCAGTTTCTGTCCCACACTTTGTCTCTATATTTGCTTCCATGAGTATTTTGTTACTCCTTCTAAGGAGGACTTCAGTCCTTCAGCACCCACACTTTGGTCTTCCTTCTTCATGAGCTTCATGTGGTCTGTGAGTTGTATCTTGGGTACTGTGAGCTTTTGGGCTAATATCCACTTATCAGTGAGTGCATACCATGTGTGTTCTTTTGTGATTGGGTCACCTCACTCAGGATGATATTTTCTAGTTGCATCCATTTGCCTAAGAATTTCATGAGTTCATTTTTTTAATAGCTGAGTAATACTCCATTGTGAAAATGTACCACATTTTTTTTTGTATCCATTTCTCTGTTGAAGGACATCTGGGTTCTTTTCAGCTTCTGGCTATTATAAATAAGGCTGCTATGAACATAGTGGAACATGTGTCCTTTTTATATGTTGGAGCATCTTCTGGGTATATGCCCAGGAGTGGTATAGCTGGGTCCTCAGGTAATGCTATGTCCAATTTTCTGAGGAACTGCCAGATTAATTTCCAGAGTGGTTGTACCAGCTTACAATCCCACCAGCAACGGAGAAGTGTTCATATTTCTCTACATCCTCAACAGCATTTGCTATCACTTGCGTTTTTGATCTTAGCCATTCTGACTGGTGTGAGGTGGAATCTCAGATTTTTTTTAATTTGCATTTCCCTGATGACTAAGGATGTTGAACACTTCTTTAGGTGTTTTTCAATCATTCGAGTTTCCTCAGTTGAGAATTCTCTGTACCCCATTTTTAATAGGATTATTTGGTTGTCTATCCTTTTAAGTGTCTTAAAGTATTGATTATTGATACATATGATTAAAATCCCTCTGATTTATTTCCACTGAAAGATTCCTCAAGGAATACTGAAATGGGGGGAGTGGGTTCCATATTTTCTGAGTCCAGTGTGTCTAAAACACTATTCTTTTGCCAGTGCACACTGATCAGTCTTGTCTGCGGTAGCCCCATGGTTACATTCTTTTATCTTTAACAAGGTGACGTTGCTGTACCATTTTCTGTCATTAATCTTGCAGACAAAAATAGTAAAGACAATGTAATTCTTTTTATTTGGTAGACAACCTATTTTATTTTTCTTTATAGAAGCTTATGGTATTTTTTTATTGTTGTCATTTATAATTTCCCCTAGGGTATGGCTAACTCTGAACTTTCTATCAATATTTATGACCTGCATTCAGAGAAAGTTATTTCTCTCAAAGGAGCAAATCTCAGACATATTTTCCTTTATTATTTTATTAACTGTAGCCCTTTCTTTGTATTATTTGTTTCTATTTTGTGTTATCATTTGGGAAACACCCTTGCATTTTGAGAGGAAGTTATAGTCAAGACTATTGCACCAATGTACTTATTTATTTATTAACATTAGTGTTGTTCTTGGGATCATTCTGTAGTTGATGGATATTCTTACTTGTCCACTTGACTATATCTATAATGAAGTACAATTCAGAAATGGAGGGCTCATCTGTGATCCAGATCTTGATACAGGAAGATAACATGCCTTCGATCTGGATCTTGATGCTGGAAGACAAGATTTTGGTTCAGATCTTGAGTTGGGATGACACATGCTTTTGATCCATATCAACATACAACTCAATCCAGATTTTGAGGCACACCTTTAATCTGGGCCCTACCTTCTGCTGGAGATCTGTATAAAGACAATGGAAGAAGGAAAGGGTTGTTCATTCTTCATCATTTGAGTTAACTTTGCCAGCACATCCACTGGAATCTACTTTGGGATTTCAGCTTATACAGAAGGCAAGGTGAAACACCCAGTCTCATGGGACCCAGTAACTATTAGATTCTTGGACTTTCCATTCACAGCAGGCTGTTGTTGGATTAGTTGTATTGCAGCCTGTAAGTCATTCCAATAAATTCTCTTTATGCATATTTATACATATATTCATACATACTATATATGTAGAGAAACATACTCATTTTATAAGTTCTATGACTCTAGAGAAGCATAACTAATACATTAAGCAAAAATATCACTGAGTTTTGCCCAGGTCCATGTAGTTATTGAAATCATTTCTATGCTCTCTTTATTTTCATTCTATTCTCAGATGTATCCCCTGTCAGGAGCTTTACAGCACATATACATATAAAGTTGAAGAGAAATTTAAAAACAAGATTTTATTGAGTACCAGAAAATTCATTAGAGTAATTTTTAGTTCACTATTTCATTATTTAATCAGTTATGGCTTACAACAAACAGGTATCTGAATAAACTAGGCAATCTCTCCCTCTCACTTCAAGCAAATAATTGTTACTTCTGTCACTAACAGTAGAAATTTAATATTTTCTCATATTTAGTATCTTTCCTTGGAGTATTTTGCCTTTGTTATTGAAAAGAATATATTTCTAAACAGTGTGCATGATGGCAAAATACTAGTATTTGTACACATTTTGGATGAGCAATACCCAATACTTTTTATTAAGTGGTCTTACTAGAACAGTTTAAAGGTACCATTATATGAGTCATCATCTTAAATACCTTATCTTCTGGGTACAAGCATCACTCATTACTATGATGAAACAGAAAGAGAGATATTTTTTCTACTCTTTATGGTGATCATTTGGTGTGACATGGAACTATAATGGTGGCTGTTTGTAGCAGAACACAGTTGGGATCTGGTCAACCATGTTCTGGATCAAAGCATTTCCCAAAGATTGTGAAAGCTATGCAGAACTATGAATAACCATGCAGAACCATGCAAAGCCATGTAAAGCCATTCAAAGTCATGCATAGCAGTAGCTGGGCACATTTGTCAAACATATCTGAGAATTTGAGCTTGCTTATCACTCAGTTGACATGGGACATTGGAAACCGAAGATTACACATATGTGTTTTTTTCACATGTGAAGAAAAATTTATTCTAGAGAGCACTTGTTAGTTAATATACTGTGTTACTGTCAGAAAATCAGCTCCTATTGTACACTACCTTAAGACTGTATACACTATAATATTCTCAATAATTCATTCTGGGCCTAACATTTTGAAGTCAAAATTGAGATAAGAACAGTGTATTATTTGTTTGAAAAGTTCTCACTATTTAATATCAAATGCTATTGTTATGACAATTGCTAACTTTAGATTATAAATATTTCTAGATTATGTTGATAGGAGCCTTCATGTTAAGGTAATAAATTTTAGTTTCTTATATGCATGTTTTCAAATATTCAATTCATTCTCTTAAGAAGATTCATGTGAATCTTTTTTTTACTCCTTCCCTACTCTTCAGATTTTTTACAGAATAATTTTTGTTTGGATTTATTTTTATTTTTAGTTGTGTGCATATTAAATTCTTGTAGAGCTCATGTGTATTGAGTCCTTTGAACTTACAGATACAGACGGTTGTGAGCTACCAGATAGGGGTTCTAGGAAACTGAAAGAGCCATCACTCTTAACTGTTGAGCCATCTTTCCATGCCCTCTTTTAAATTTCTATCTCATAGCAATTAGATAATAGAAACCAATGGGAAAAATATTATCAAGTTGATAAAGCAGATATTATCCTTCAAACAATATTATCTGAGAAGCTAAAAATCTCAGCATAACCATAAAATGTTGTCTACTCATATTTTTTTGCTATTTATTACATGCACAGTGTTAGCACTCTACAGTTGTTCCATTATGTATGGGGAAATCACTATACATCACAGATAGTCAAATCATACACACACACACACATATTTATGATAAATCAGGCACAAACATAAATGGATTATGCTATAATAGAACAATTAAAACAATATTCTGAAGAAATGATGGAAAGATGTGCTCTATAAGGCTTATGTTGAAGTATTTTCACCTTTTTCTTGGATGATATGCAATATTTAAAAGGATCACCTTGTGCTTCTCTTGGATCTATCCAAATTGCCATCATGGCTCTTAACGTCATTTTAAGTGGCATAAGAGTTAGATGGACAGTGAGCTGTGTTGCACCTAGACACAAACTGAACCCTGAGATGGGCACTGAGAGATTATGGGAGTGAAAAAAGGACTGACAAGGATAAACCTCTATTCCAGAGGAATGGAACAGTACGATGGCAAATTTGCAATGCTGTTCATTGGAATGAATCCCAATGTGAAAATTGTGAATTATTTCTTTCTGGATTTTTCCATTTCATGTACTTAGATTGTGGTTGTCTGGAAATAGTGAAACTTTGGAAAGTGAAACCAAAGATAAGGTGGGGACAAGTGTTCTGCTACCACCATTAGACATTCCTTCTTCCTTCTCTTCTTCATTACTGAAGCATCTATTACTACTGACAATAAAAGAAACTATAGTGGCAATAATAATAGCAATAATAATAATAATAATAATAATAAAAATAAAATAATGTTGTGTAAAAGACCTTTCTTGGGGAGGAAACTATTTTTTCTCTCTCTCTCTCTGTTTGTTTCTCTCTCTCTGTCTCTCTCTTTCTCTCTCTCTCTCTTCCACTCACCCCAGAAAATGAACCTAGGACAGACCAAAATAATATATTGCACTTAAGTCCAACTTGGATCCAGGGGGTTATTGGAGTTACTAACTGGAATATGGATGAGGGGTTCACTTACAGGAACAGTTAGTTCAAAGACAGCTGTACCACTACAAAGCCTACCCAACTCAGTGATGACTCACAAAAGTACAGCCCTATAGTTCTCTGTACAACTTTCAGGCAGTTCAATAGCTAGAGAATCTCTCCTCTGTCACTCTTTAGTTAGTCTCCACCCCAGCAGTTGTATACTATGAAAGAGGAACCTTCAAGAATCTTCTCAATTCCTATTTTCCCATCCCTGTGACCTTTAGTCTATGTCTTGAGTCTCATGAGTTCACTATCCCTGCCTGTATGGAACGCTTTCTTTGAGAAACTAATACATGACCCAGGCAAAACCTTCTGAATCACTTACTATCTGTTGAACATTATTCTAAACACTTCACATCTGTAAACACTCTTACTATCACAATAACCCTGTATGAATGGACTCTCTATTCCCCTCATTTTATAGCAAATGAAACAAAGGCATAAGGAGACCAGTGACTGCAAATGTTGCGAGCTGGATTTAGAGTTGAGGCTCTATTCTTCACTGCCTGTTATATTGAATTTGTACCTGAGCATATAAAGCCTAATTAGAAATATAAAATATGATTTAAAGACCTGGGGATACAGAGTGGAAAAAAATGTGCTTAAGATAAGTAACTTCAACCAAATCAAATGAAAGGATGGCTGCCTTGTGAGGCATGACCTGAATTTTAAAGAACTAAATCAGATTGTAGCTGAACTCAATACTGGAACTTAGAAGACAGGACGACAAAATCCTTTATTTATTGGATCTTAGAATTCAGCAAAACAACTGGCTGTACAAGAAAACCAATTTTTGATTTTAGGCTATACATCAGGACTCTAATCTACAGTTAATGTGTTAGCTATTATATGCACTAATGTATATAATTTCCCACTAACAGTTCTTTTACTCATGAATTTCCCCATACCTTTTAATTTATACATTTAAAATGCCATCCATCTTTTTATTACATTTATTTTGTTTTAAATAATTATCTCACTCCTTCTTATGGAATCTTCTAAGAAAGTATGTCAAGATGAGGTTGAATATCACCTTCCCAGCTGTCAGAAACTCACTGAGGTGGGTGATGGATGAAAGCTTCATATTTTCTATGAGAAGTAGTCACAGAAGTAGCTGCTGCTGATTTGGGTGAAGAGTAGAAGGGCTGTATGGTCTTAAGGTTTGGTGGGAACAACTAACAATATTTTCTCATAGCAGCGTGTCTTACTGCTCTATAGAGTGTGCAAAAGGGGCATTCCTTTTATACAGCAAGGAGAACTGGAGAGGGAAGGACCGGTCTCTGCAGATGCATTGTAGAAGCCAATCTTAGTGTTCCTAAGTTGGTTATTGTAAGAAAAGGAGAGAAGGCTATTCCTGGGCTGACAGACACTATTGTGCTTTTATGGTTGGCATCCAAAAAGCTACCAGAACCTCAAAGCTTTTTAATCTCTCTAAGATGATAATGCCTGACTATATATTGTCAGGAAACCCTTACACAAAGAAGGTAAAAATTCAAAGACTATAGCACTCAAGGTTCATCATCTTGGTTCAGCATCAGAACACCATGTGTTTTCAACACTAATGCCAAATGTTGCTCTGAAGAAATAACACACTAAGTAAAACAAGGAGGAGGCTGAAGAGTGCTAATGTTTTGGCCAAGAGAATGAAGGAAGCTAAAGAAAAATACCAGGAAATGTTTACTATAAGATATAGGCTGATATTCTAGTTCTGAATCCAGTCAAAACTGCGTCTTAAAGAGTAATAAATAAATGATCATATCTTAAGAATCTCATCATCTCTGGTCTTTGATGTATGTTGAATTATTTAATTTATAAGATACAATTGTATATATAAAAGGCTGTTAAATCAAATGTCTGTGAAGGAGTCCCAACCAAGTTTTCAAAAAGAATCTAAGCCATTCAACTCACCTTTTCAGTGATGATCCAGCACCTCTGCTTACTGCTCTTCTCAAGTATGGGCATGATTTGACCTTCATCTCTATGATGTCCTTGACTTCCTGGATACAGAGAAACACAAATATCTAGAGGAAAAATGATTCATCATGAATATTTTTATTTCTAGAGTTCAGATAAATGGTATCATAGTATTCAATCCTTCTGTATCTTGCCTACTTTAGCTAACCATGTGTTTTCAGATGTAACTTCAATTATGTATAAGATACTAGTTTGTTGTTTTCTATTCCCATTTAGTATAGAATGGGACTATATCAAAATAATCTGTTCATCCATTTTTTTCTTTTCACAATCATTTGCCTTGTTTACTGTTTTTCCATATCAGAAAGTATGCTAGGAACTTTCTTATACATAAGAAGGAATTTCTAGAGGTGGGAATGATGAATCTGTACATACGTACACTGTACATTTTGAGCTATGCTAGATAATGGGAACTTGCTTAACAGAATCTTTAAAACACTTTCATGATGATGAAGATTTCCCATCAATCCCAAATCCATACCAATACCAATACCAATACCAATACCAATACCAATACCAATACC
>NW_021604766.1:722554-744208 GCF_004785775.1 Grammomys surdaster
TCAGTGACAAAGACAGACACTACCTCAGAATAAAAGGGTGGAAAACAATTTTCCAAGCCAATGGTCCCAAGAAACAAGCTGGAGTAGCCATTCTAATATCAAATAAAATCGACTTCCATCCAAAATTAATCAAAAAAGATAAGGAAGGACACTTCATACTCATCAAAGGAAAAAGCTACCAAGGTGAACTCTCAATTCTGAACATCTATGCCCCAAATGCAAGGGCACCTACATACATAAAAGAAACTTTACTAAAGCTCAAAACACACATTACACCTCACACAATAATAGTGGGGGATTTCAACACCCCACTCTCAGCAATGGACAGATCATGGAAACAGAAACTAAACCGAGACACTTTGACATTAACAGAAGTTATGAACCGAATGGACTTAACAGACATCTATAGAACATTTCATCCTAAAACAAAAGAATATACCTTTTTCTCAGCACCTCATGGTACCTTCTCCAAAATAGACCATATAATTGGTCACAAAACAAGCCTCTACAGATACAAAAAGATTGAAATAATCCCTTGCCTCTTATCAGATCACCATGGAATAAGACTGGTCTTTAATAATGACAAAACCAATGGAAAACCCATGTGCACATGGAAACTGAACAACTCTCTACTCAATGATGACTTGGTCAAGGAAGAAATAAAGAAAGAAATTAAAGACTTTTTAGATTTCAATGAAAATGAGGACACATCATACCAAAACTTGTGGGACTCCATGAAGGCAGTGCTAAGAGGAAAACTCATAGCTCTAAGTGCCTACAAAAAGAAACTGGAAAGAGCACACACTAACAAGTTGACTGCACAACTAAAAGCCCTAGAACAAAAAGAAGCAAATACACCCAGGAGGAGTAGAAGGCAGGAAATAATCAAACTCAGGGCTGAAATCAACCAAATAGAAACTGAAAGAACAATACAAAATATCAATAAAACCAGGAGTTGGTTCTTTGAGAAAATCAACAAGATAGATAAACCGTTAGCCAGATTAACCAGAGGGCACAGAGAGAGTATCCAAATTAATAAAATCAGAACTGAAAAGGGAGACATAACAACAGAAACGGAAGAAATTAAAAAAATCATCAGATCCTACTACAAAGGCCTATACTCAACAAAACTGGAAAACCTGGATGAAATGGACAATTTCCTAGACAGATACCAGGTACCGAAGTTAAACCAGGAGCAGATAAACCATCTAAATAGTCCCATAACCCCTCAGGAAATAGCAGCAGTCATCAAAAGCCTCCCCACTAAAAAAAGCCCAGGACCAGATGGTTTTAGTGCTGAATTCTATCAGACCTTCAAGGAAGACCTAATACCAATTCTCTTCAAACTATTCCACAAAATAGAGACAGAAGGAACACTACCCAATTCGTTCTATGAAGCTACAATTACACTCATTCCCAAACCCCACAAGGACCCAACAAAGAAAGAGAACTTCAGACCAATCTCCCTTATGAACATCGATGCAAAAATACTCAATAAAATTCTAGCAAACCGAATCCAAGACCACATCAAAACAATCATCCATCATGATCAAGTAGGTTTTATCCCAGGAATGCAGGGATGGTTCAATATTCGGAAATCCATCAATGTAATCCACTATATAAACAAACTTAAAGAAAAAAACCATATGATTATCTCACTAGATGCTGAGAAAGCATTTGACAAAATTCAACATCCCTTCATGATAAAAGTCTTGGAAAGATCAGGAATTCAAGGCCCCTACCTAAACATAGTAAAAGCAATTTACAGCAAACCAGTAGCCAACATCAAGCTAAATGGAGAGAAACTTGAAGCAATCCCACTAAGATCAGGGACTAGACAAGGCTGCCCACTCTCCCCCTACCTATTCAATATAGTACTGGAAGTCTTAGCCAGAGCAATTAGACAACAAAAAAAAGTCAAAGGGATACAAATAGGAAAGGAAGAAGTCAAAATATCGCTATTTGCAGATGATATGATAGTATACTTAAGTGACCCCCAAACTTCCACCAGAGAACTCCTAAACCTGATAAACAACTTCAGCAAAGTGGCTGGTTATAAAATCAACTCAAACAAATCAGTAGCCTTCCTCTACATGAAAGATAAACAGACTGAAAAAGAAATTAGGGAAATGACACCCTTCACAATAGTTGCAAATAATATAAAATACCTTGGTGTGAGTCTAACCAAGCAAGTGAAAGACCTGTATGACAAGAACTTCAAGTCTCTGAAGAAAGAAATTGAAGAAGATCTCAGAAGATGGAAAGATCTCCCATGCTCATGGATTGGCAGGATTAATATAATAAAAATGGCCATCTTGCCAAAAGCAATCTACAGATTCAGTGCAATCCCCATTAAAATCCCAACTCAATTCTTCACAGAGTTAGAAAAGGAAATTCTCAAATTCATATGGAATAACACAAAACCTAGGATAGCGAAAACTATTCTCAACAATAAAAGAACTTCGGGAGGAATCACCATCCCTGACCTCAAGCTGTACTACAGAGCAATAGTGATAAAAACTACCTGGTATTGGTACAGAGACAGGCAGGAAGATCAATGGAATAGAATTGAAGACCCAGAAATGAACCCACACTCCTATGGTCACTTGATCTTTGACAAAGGAGCTAAAACTGTCCAGTGGAAAAAGGACAGCATTTTCAACAAATGGTGCTGGTTCAACTGGAGGACAACATGTAGAAGAATGAAAATTGATCCATTCTTATCCCCTTGTACAAAGCTCAAATCTAAGTGGATAAAGGACCTCCACATAAAACCAGATACACTGAAACTAATAGAAGAGAAGGTGGGGAAAACCCTCGAATACTTGGGCACAGGGGAAAAGTTCCTGAACAGAACTCCAATGGCATATGCTCTAAGATCGAGAATTGACAAATGGGACTTCATAAAATTGCAAAGTTTCTGTAAGGCAAAGGACACTGTCAATAGGACAAAACGACAACCAACAAATTGGGAAAAGATCTTTACCAATCCTTCATCTGATAGAGGGCTAATATCCAATATATACAAAGAACTCAAGAAATTAGACTCCAGGCAACCAAATTACCCTATTAAAAAATGGGGTATAGAGCTTAACAAAGAATTTTCAACAGAAGAAACTCGAATGGCCGAGAAGCACCTAAAGAAATGCTCGGCATCCTTAGTCGTCAGGGAAATGCAAATCAAAACAACCCTGAGATTCCATCTCACACCAGTCAGAATGGCTAAGATTAAAAACTCAGGTGATAGTAGATGCTGGCGAGGGTGTGGAGAAAGAGGAACACTCCTCCATTGTTGGTGGGACTGCAAGATGGTTCGACCACTTTGGAAATCAGTGTGGCGGTTCCTCAGAAAATTGGACATAGCATTACCCGAGGATCCAGCTATACCACTCCTAGGCATATACCCAGAAGGTGCTCGAACATATAATAAGGACATATGCTCAACTATGTTCATAGCAGCCTTATTTATAATAGCCAGGAGCTGGAAAGAACCCAGATGTCCTTCAACTGAGGAATGGATTCAAAAAATGTGGTATATTTACACAATGGAGTATTACTCAGCTATTAAAAACAATGAATTTGAGAGGTTCCTAGGTAAATGGATGGAACTAGAAATTATCATCCTGAGTGAGGTAAGCCAATCACAAAAGAACACACATGGTATTCACTCACTGATTATTGGATATTAGCCCAGAACCTTAAAATGCCCAAGATGCAACTCACAGGCCACATGAAGTCCATAAAGAATGAAGACCAAGTGGGGGTGATTCGGTCCTTCTTAGAAGGAGCAACAAAATACTCAAGGGAGCAAATATGGAGACAAAGCGAGGGACAAAAACTGAAGGAGGGACCGTCTGAAGACCTTTCCACCTGAGTATCCATCCCATGTGCAGTCACCAAAGGTAGATGCTGATGTGGAAGTCAGGAAGTGCATGCTGATAAGAGCCTGATATGGATGTCTCCTCAGAGGTCTTCAAGAGTCTGACATATTCAGAGGCAGATGCTCACAACTAGCCATTGAAGTGATTATGGGGTTCTCAATGGAGGAGTTAGAGTGAAGACTGAAGGAGCTGAAAGGATTTGTGGCCCCATGAGGAGAGCAACAATACCAACCAACCACAGCTCCCAGGGTCTAAACCACCATCCTGGGAGCACTTATGGAGGGATCCAGGGCCTTAGCTGAATATATAAGAGTGGAGGGCCCTGCTGGGCACAGGTGGAAGATGAGATCCTTGACCTCATGAAGGCTGGACGCCCCAGGGGGTGGGAGTTTTGAGGGTGGGGAGGTGGGAGTGGGGGGGTAGATAGAGGTTACATCCACAAAGAAGAAGGAGGAGGTGTGAGGGGATTGGGGGTTCCTGGGTGGGTGGGGGATGGGGTAAGGGGACAACATATGAAATGTAAATAAAACATCCAATAAAAAAATTAAAAAAAAAATGTCAATGGTAAGTCCTTACCTATCAGTGATAACACTAAACTTAAATATATTAGGCTCTTCAATCAAAACAGACATTTTGCATGAATGACAAAGTAAAACATAACAAAGATGCTTATAAGAAACTCACCTTATCTTTAAGGACACATATATGCTGAAAGAAAAGGAATAGAAAAAGTAGTTTGTTCTGGGAAGTGGCTCCATGAGTGAAGGACTTGACATGCAAGCCTGAAGACATGAGTTCAGACCACAGGACTCATGTAAGGAACCAGATGTGCCAGGAACATCTGTAATCTCAGTTCTGGGAAGTGCAAACAGGAAGATCTATGGGCATTGCTGGCCAGCCAACCTGGATGAATTGGGAGGAAGACATTGGATAATGATTCCTGCCTTCTGCATGTCTGTACACATGTGCACTGCTACACTCTTAACCCAAAGGAAATGGTAGGTCATACAAATAGTAACTTAAAAAGAGTTAAGTACTTGTTAATGGCAACATTTAAATGTGAAAAAAATAGTTTCAATCAAGACCTGTCCCAAGAGACAAGAAGTTATACAATAGTAAAGAAGTTAATTAATCAAAAGTGTATACCAATTACAAATATCTGTTCAACCAACTATAGAACACCTGAACACATAAACCAAATATGGAAACCAGTCAATAACTCAATAGTAATTAAATTCAGTCTATAGGTATGTGGAAAATCAGGAACAACTGTAGCACAATTAGCCGAATGGACCTTACAGCTCTACTAAGCACCCATCTGATTTTGTTATATTGCTCAGATACCCACAAAACAGCCTTTACAATAGTCCACTGGTAGGCTGTAAATGAAACTTAATTATCTTCTGACCACAGTAGTATAAAATTAAAAGTCAGTAACAGATATAATTTTGGAAAAATTGCAAGTATGGAAATTAAACACTAGGCCACATGTTGCCTTTGGCCTGGGATTCTTCATGCTCTCTGTGTTTCAAAGTGAAAAGTTCCAAGCTACACATAAAAATAGTGAGGAGACCTATTTTACTTTTCTAGGACAAAGAAGAGTATAGTTTTGCATTACTGTAAATAGTGACATAAAATTAACAGAAAAGAAAGGAGAGAATGGAAATCAGATACATTTTGGCAATGCAAAAACACCAATCAAATCCTGAGCAACACTGGAAAGAAATTGTGATAGATTTGACCTAAAACCATGAATAGCAAGAATCTTCCTTTTTTTCTTCATCTCCATGCCTTATGTTCTTTCTGATTGACAGCTTGAACATCTTCCTTCTGTTTGACTCTGATAGGCATTTCAGAAGTGGAAGTCTCTCTAGCTGAGTTTTCTGAACTTGAGATTGATGGTAAATGAAAAGGATTCTGTCCAACCTGATCCTTGGAGTATCTACCTGTTTAGCTAGATTTGATCTGGATACCAATATTTAGGATTTCACCAACAGGGTTTAATCATTGTGGGACTCGATTTCTATATAAGAATAGCTTTGAAGGAGGGCATCTCCAGGAGAGCTGGCCATGTCCCTTGCCAGGTGTGGCATTGGGCAAGGTAACCAGGTCAGTGCTGGAGAGCTGGCCTTGGTGGCATAGGTGCAGGAGAACTGGTGAGTTGACAAAGTCAGCTACCACCAGGGCCAGATCCAGGGCTTTGAGGTGGCCCATCCCAACATCTACCCGACCTATGCACTGCTACAGTGCTTGAAGAGGCCAGTCTTGAAGATCCAAAGCTTCAGGATCTCCAAGACATCAGGATACCTGAGAGAAGTCCCTTTGAAGATTTAGTACTGATAGTGTAGCAAAAGCCAGAGGCCTCAAACCAGATCAATTTCAATGAACATTTGCAAGTAAAGCTGTTTGGACAAAAGGGTATACTGTGGGGAACACTGTGACATACTGCAGCTTCCACTGTGAGATATTTTATTTTGTTTTGTTTACTTTATTTTGAGGGTGAGGTTGCAAGGGTGGAGGGTGGATACAAAAGGATGGAGAGATGAGTGGAATTGGGCACATGATGTGAAGTGCGCAAAGAATTAAAAAATATATATATATACATATATATGCATATACATATGCATACACACACATGCGCGCGCACACACACACACACACACACACACACACACACACACACACACACACACACACATATACACACACACATGGCCTTGAAAACAGAAACTTAAGATGAGGTTGATATCCTCAGACTCAAAAAGCTTGGGTTTTCTTTGTTTCCCACGGCTTCTGTTTTAGGATCATTTCATATTCTTCTACAGCTGCTCTGGAGTCACTCTGTCAGTATGCCTGACATTTGAGAAGAGGAAGGTAGAAGTAGGAATTCTCTCTTGTTGAAGAAGACACCTGATAAATATCCTCAACACATTATAATTTATTTCAGCCAAACTTCCTTGCTTGAAACGTGGGCATGCAGACACATGTGGTTTAATCAGAAACAATATAAATTACAGTCTCTCTGTTATGGGCAAGATTTTTTCTTTAACCTCCAGTCAGAATAGGCATGGAATTTCCTAAACAAATTTTAGATATTGTGATTTGAAGGTGAAATCCAGACCCTCCCCATTGCCTTATGTGTTTGAACATTTGGTCCCCAGTGGATGCTGTTGTGGGAGGTTGTTGGACTTTTAGGAGGTGGAGAAGTGTTAGAGGAAGTGGATCACCAAGGAGCAGACCTTGGAGTTATATAGCCTGATCCCCTTCCGATTCCACTCTGAGTTTTTCTAGTCCTTGGGGATATGAGCAAGCAGCCACTTTTTTTTTCTGTTGCCACAATCTGGAGGCACTGTTGCCACCTCCTCCTGCCATGAGGGATGAGAATGTGAGCCAAAACACTCCATAGTCCCTAAGTCACTATCTGTCAATTATTTGGTCCCAAAGACAAGAAAAGTAACTAACCTATACTTCCCAAGAAATTAAGAATTAGAGATGAAATCATATGTGCTCAGAATGGTATGGTCAGAGACAAGACCCAGAGGCTGCTGAGCTGCGACGGACCCGCAAACCTTACTCCTAGGGCTAGTTTCCATGGTACCGTAAGATGCCATACAAACTTCTAAAGGACAGAACCAATAGTCCTACCCATCTATGACACCTGTGAGCCACAACAAGCAATGATAAAAATAAGGGTGAGGTCATGGCAGCCATTCCTTGGCAGTAATAACAAAGAACGCTCTAACTGGACTTAAGACCAGCAAGAAGGAAATCATTCCTGGTACTGGAAACCTAGCCAAGTACCAAGGTCAAACAAAGTCAAGTATATTGGAGGGTAAACTCCCACTACCCCTTCATTTAAAAAGCATAATCTTTAACTACATTCTAAATATTTGTTCTCATACTCACAAATAAGTATAGTCCCTACGCCTCATCAAGGTAACTTCTCTGTGCAACAGAGACTACTGCAGAAAATCACAGATAACCAAAATGCAAAGTTGTAGAGACCAATCCCAATGGATATATCTACAATATAGCTCTGGCTTAGGAAATAAGGCAAAAAGCAGAACGGTTGTAAGAGCCAAAGGAACATGGAATTTGTTATGTATCAGAAGATAAACCTATAAAGTCTCACCAAAATGACTGTTTAGGCAGGGGCTGAACAAAGGCAATGATAATAGACATGCTAACATGGGCAGGAGAAGCCCAGGAGGCCTCAACCCTGCACAAAGAACTACAGTGAACTTAGGAATGTTGAGAGGAAGAGAAATAGTCTTCCTAGCAATGAGCACACCAATTAGGTATCCAATTCCAAATGGTCACCTCTTAAAACTTGAACACAAGTAATATACAGACTAAGCATGTTGTACTAATGTATTTAGGAATGCATGTGTGTGTTTGTGTGTGGGTATATGTATGTGTGTGCATGCTGTATGGATGTGTGTGTACATGCATGTGCACATTGTGTGCATTCCATGTGTATATGAAATTGTTGTTTGGTTTTGATAGATCCTTAGTATGCAACACAAGGTCTCAAACTCATGATTCTGCCTCAGCATCCGAAGTGCTGAGGTTATTACACATTGCTCCCCAGCTAGAAGATCTTGAGGTCTAGATAAAGTCCATATTCTGTTAGAAGCCAAAGCTTGAGCTATATCTCATTAGAATGAACATCATTTTAGGGACCCAGAAACCATATTAATACAGTGGCTTCAAGATCAGCCCTGTACAGTTTATTTTACTGTCTTGGATCAGGCTGGTCAATGTTGCTCTGATGGCCTGATCAATAACCATTAAATCCAGAACCTGATTAATGTCTGCTGTGGCATTGAAAATCAAATCTCTGAGATGACAATGGACCTGAAGCCAACTTTCCTGGTTGACTTTTCTGTCCCAGCTCTTACAGAGGCTTTCCTAAAGCCTCTCTCAAGGGTCATCTCAAATCACCCGTGACATTCTCTCTTTTACCATACATCACTGTACATGGATATCCTATTATACTTGCTGCAGACTAAATGAAGGCCAAGAAGATTGCCCTCTTCAGATGCATCCCAGTGGTAAGAGAGGCTTCCTGGACATGAGTCAGCCTATCTGTGTTTCTGGAATAAATGTTTATAATAACGAACAAAATTCCCTCAACGTCTCATCTCCATTTCCAAGTCTGAGCTGCCTTTAATTTCCTTTGTTCACAGTTTCTGTTTGTTACCTTTATTTCCTCATAGATCAACGTAGGGATTTATTCTTGGTTCCCTGCTATACAAAATGAAGCTTTTTAGCTCCCACAATCTGTCCATTGTTAAGAATATTACTTCAATGATGACAAATTAGATACTGAGTTGTCGTTCCTCCTCATGGCAGATGCTAGGAAGTGACTCACTCATATCCACATTCAACAGCATTTCCCTCTGCAGATTTGGCTATACCTCTTCTTCCTGCCTTGAATGTAAACAGGAAGTTGGGGGAAGCAGCAGCCATTTTGTAGTTGTACAGTATAATAAAAGACACAAAGATCTCATACCCTCATTAAATCATCAACAAGGTTATCCACCCAGGGTTGAGACCAACGCTTGCATGTCCATCTCATTATTCTTAATGCCCATTTTCTTATTACTCTCAATTGAACGTGCCACTACCTGATGCATTATTTGGGCAATTTAGTGTCACTGACCTTGAGTCTGCATTACATGAAACAAGGAACTGAGGGTCCTTATGTTTCTCCTCAGTTCTCCTCTCTGACAATTTCTCTTTGCTCTGTATCACTATTTTACCATCAGGATTTATGGCTCTTACATGCTGTTCTGTTATGGTAATTAACCCTCTCAGGTTTAGCTTTCAGAATTAATCTAAAATTTTGTATATAATTAACTGCAGTATAATCATGTCATTATCAGTCACAAGCAGATAGAACCTCAGATTATGATTGGATTTCAAGACACACATCTATGCAGCTCAAAGAGGAATCTTGAATTGCAGTGTTCTGTTGTTTTATGGCTCACTAAATCATGCTTAAGTTGGTTTGTTTCACATTTTGACCATACTTTTTTTGTGTGAGTTTAGATAAAGCTTGTATGTGTAGTATGTGTATGCACGCATGCATGTATAGTATATTTATATGTGCATGTATACATATGTGTGTAGTATGTGTATGCATACATGTGTGTGTGTGTAGTAAGTGTATATATGTATGTGTGTGTATGCATGAGTGTGGCACAAAGGTGGACATTAGGTGTCTTTGTCAGTTACTGTTCACCTAAATGAAGCAAGATCTCTTACTAAATTAGAAGCTTGCCATTTTGGCTAGACTGGCTAGCCAATGAGTACCCTAGATCTGTCTGTCTTCACTCTGTAGTTTTGGTGTTACAGGTGCACGTTGGATGCTCAGCTTTTGCTTGAGTGGTGGGGGATCTGAGCTTAGGTCCAAATGCTTGGCCAAGAAGCCCTTTATTTTAGCTGAATGTGAAAATTAATTTTGCAGATTACATGCTGATATTATATAAAGGATTCTTTAATAAATATGTATTTATTATGTTCCAAATCCATACTAAAATGTTTTAAGTTCAGAAAAAAAGTATAAAACAATGTGTTCTGTGCTTTCATGAAGCCTATAGTTTAAATTTCTAATTAAAATGTCTCAATTTGTTTATGAATACCTTTGCATTCAGGCCTCTTATCATTCTTCAGATGGAAGCACTGTGCTCTACAGCACTCCTGTGTCAGTTGCTATCTCTGTCTTGATTCCATTATTAGAATGAACTTAGCATACAAGCACTTTCTTTGTGAAGAGAGGTATTAAAATAGCAAATCGAAATGTCTGTTTTCATTTCCCCTTTCCCAGTTAATAACTAGAATTCAAACACACATAATATATTCTTGAGACTCACATTGCTCGTCTTCTCCTATCTCCCTCCAACTCCACTAGCCCCCCACTACTGGAGCCAAGCCCCCAATCTACCTTCAGGTCTTTTATTTTGATTTATAATCAAACAGTTTTAACCAGGTCCATTCACATGGACATGGGCATGAAGGTATTCAATGGATCATGGATAACTCACCAGTGGTTACACCAACAAAGGCAATGATTTCCTAGCCCTCAACAACACTAGCTAGTTATTAACTCCTCTGAGCAAGGCAGTGCCGCATTTATAATTGAACAATTGCAGGCTCAGTCTCTATATAGACCCTTTGTAGGCAAACTCAGCTGTTGTGAGTTCATGAGTGACACAGCCATGTAATGCCCATAAGGAAACATTTCACAATCATCTTCTGTACTATCCAGCTCTTGTATCCTTCATATTATTATCCCCTCTTCTGTGATGGTCCATGAACATTAGAAGTGGTGATATGGGCATGTGTTTGTGGATAACGCTCACTCATGTTTGGCTTGTGGACCAGCCACATGTTTCTGTATTTACTGCTTTTTACAAAAAGAAGCTTCCTTAATAAAAGCTGAGGACATACAAATATATATTTAGGAGACAATTTGACCTCTTGTCTTTTTATAAAACAAAAGTAATAGGTTCATCCTAAAGGCCTATGACTTAGGTTCAGTCGTGGGCCTTTGACTAGTTCATAGAATTGGTTATGAACACCTCCCTATTTTTATTACTGTTTCAATTTCATGTTTTTGATAGATCTGTTTAAATTGTTACTTAAATTACCATTATCTTGTTTTAATTTTGATAGGCCATATGCATCTGCAATTTTATACATTAGACTTTCCAATTTAGTGGAATATGGGTTTTAACATGTTCTGAGGAGTTTCCGAATTTCATTGGTATCTGTTATAATACCTACTTTTCATCTCTGGTTTTATTAATGTGGATTTTCTCTTGATTAATTTGACTAAAGTGTTCTATTCTATTTATCTTTCCAAGACCTAACTCTTGAATTCATTGATTGATTGTGTATTTTCCACTTCAATCCAACTAATTTCTGACACAATCTTAATTATTTTACCAGGCCTACTACTTTTGGATTTGGTTTGCCTTTGCCCCCAATTCTTAAAGTACATATTTAATTATTTATTTTAGTTTTCTCTAATTCTTTGATTTAGGCACTTGGAGTTTTAAACGTCTTTCACTACTTCCATTGTATTGCACTGAGTTTGGAATGTTGTATGTTCATTTTCATTCAGTTCTGGGTATATTTTTATATCTTCTCTGCATTCTTTAGTGACTTATTCATCATTTCATAGTGTGTTGTATGATTCATATGAGTTTATGTTCTGTGTACTCATAATTTTCCTCTTGATATTTATCTTATTCCAATGTCCTCATAAAAAATACATGATGTTATTTCAGGGTTTTCTTTTTGTTTATCTTTGAGACTTCCACTGTGTTGTGTCCTATATGTGACATATTTTTGATGAAGTTCCATGAGCTGCTGAGAAGGATATATATGGTGAGAGTGCAGTATTGAACCAGTAAAATCTACTATTAGCATGCTGCAATTAATTTGTCATTTTGCAACATGTTTGGTGAATATATTCTTTTTTTATATTTATTTATTTATTTTATTGATGAGTACACTGTAGCTGTCTTCCGACACACCAGAAGAGGGCATCCAATCTCATTACGGATGGTTGTGAGCCACCATGTGGTTGCTGGGATTTGAACTCAGGACCTCTGGAAGAGCAGTCAGTGCTCTTAACCGCTGAGCCATCTCTCCAGCCCCAGGTGAATATATTCTTAAATTGTAATTTCAATAATAAATTATTCCTTTAATGTATATGGAAAAATTCTTTTTATTTTGATTAGTTTTTTGTTTGAAGTCTATGTTTCAAGATACTAGCATAGCCATACCTGTTTGTTTCTCAGTACCATTTGCTCAGAATACCTTTTCTCTATCATTTTTACTTGAAAATTTTGTCTATTCTTGATGGTGAGATATGTTTCTTAGAGTCAGTGTAAAGATACAAAAGAATTTCTAGTACAATCTGCTAATATTTTTACTTATTAATTAGTTAGGCTTTTTATTAAAATAGATGTATTTTTATTGAATTTGTTCTTTATTCCACTTAGGCCTGTTTTGATTAACTGTCCTGATATTATTCATTCTCTTCCTGCCCCAGTTGTCTTTGGCCTCTTTGGAGTGCTATCTTTTTTTTTTTTCAATTTGAAATGTTCCTTTTACATCTTTTGTTGAGCTGGCCTATTGGTCTTTAAAACATGATGTGGATAGCTTCTTTTCTGGTCCCATCCAATTGGTGGTTTGGATACCTCTTGAGTTTAGATGGATATCTCTTTAGATTTGTCTTCTTCTGTGATTTTATTGAAAATATATTCTGTGCTGTTGACAGTGAATTCTCATTTTTCTGTATAAATAAAAACCATATAAATCATATATTTGAACATTTCATAATGTCCCAAAGGTCTTGTCCCAATGCACATAGACACATTTATATTTATCATTGACCTTGACTACATGGTTGGCAGACTCAATCCAAGGAGAGCTTCAGTGAACAAGTGAGCTCCCTGGAGACAGTTTACCTTCCTGCTCAGTTGCAACGGGTAAACTCTGGCGTAGCACAATCCCAGAGACTTCATCTCTGGATTGGTTCTTGCTAATGATGTGCTTTCTAGTGTTTGTCATTGTTGTACTCCTCATTAATTTGGCTTGTTGTGAGTGAACACCAGAAGACCCTCACTACATATCACTAGATGTGATTACTTCCTGGATTATAGGCCATTCTGTTGGGCAAGCTTTTTGCAGATCAATATGAAGAGGAAAATTCTTGAGATAATGCTGTCTAGATGAATTACTAATCTTATGGAATTTCTGACTTGATTTAAGTATTTTTTAAAGAGGTTAGTTTGATTTAAATAGTTTGGGGAAGTTAGGGTAGTTGATAGAAAACATAAAGTTAGGAAATTAGGACAGTTGATAGAAAGTTTTAAGTTAGAATTAAGAATAAACTGTGCCCTTTTCTGATAGAATGGCAAAAGGTGCTTGAGTTAGAGAAAAGTACAGTGAGCATTAATGCTTTACAAGCATGTAATTGTAGAGGTAAGAAGAAATGATCAAAGTAAGCATAGACTCTAGCTGGGCCTTAGTTCTTTGATCTTGTGATCTAAGTATAACAGTTTTTTTGGTGTGTACCAGGAAATAATAAGGTTATAATAAAGAGAAAATAATTCTATTATAAGAACAGGAAACAGATGATTAGCCAGGCTAGCCAATTAGAATTTCAAAAACTAAGACATAAGAAAGATGATTTTCTCCTTAGTAAGCATAGGCTGTCATCAACCAAGCATAGGGGAAACTTGCTACTATAGACTTAGCGTGTAAAAACTTTGTTAATCAATGACTAAAAGTTACTTCCTTGAGGTCACTATGAGCTTTTAGAAAGAAAACTAAATGAGAATTATTTAGTTAAAGTTTCATACAAGAAATATGTAATCAAAATATTCTGTTGCAATTTTCATTTGTCTAATGATTTTGATCTCTTTTTGAAGAATGATTTTTTATGGTGATTACCTTTGAAAAATGTGCAACTTGTGGCGATGAGGTAATTTTCTTCCTAATTAAAAAAACCCAACTTTGTCTCAAGGGGTATAAAAAGGTGTTAAGAGAAGAGGTAAATCTCTGGAGCTTGTCCTTGCTTCAGCCATTCTGTGTGTGTGTGTGAGTATTTGATTTCCCCCACTTTTCATCTCTAATTGCTCTAGACCTGGACCCACATGAATCAGCTGCTCTCAACATTGACCCCTCATCAGCAACCTGCTTCAATTAACCCTTTGGTTCCCAACCTGGTCTTTGGCACATGGTCTTAATAATCTGTCTGTGTTCAGGCTTTGATATTCTGTTGTTCATGTTATCTGTTTTACTGGTGAGCCTTTCCAATGAACATTATATTTGATTTTTGTGTGTTTCATTTCCAGTATTTGTTGGATTTTTTTCTCAATATTTCTATTTTTTTGTGTGAAATTCTATATTTATATCCTAAATTGTCTTACTTTTTCATTCAGGTCTTTATGTTTCCCGAGTTATGTGTCCTTCTTGAGTTCTATGATTATGTTTAAAACTGTTCTTTTAAATTTTTTGTCTGAGATTTCACTTATTTCACATAACGCTCATTAGTGTACTATTAGTAATTTTCAGAGGATATATATTGTCTTATTTTTGTTTTATGCCTTTTTTGTTTTCTTGTTTTATTATTTTGTTTGTTTTTTTGATTTTACATTGTTTTGTTTCTGTGTGGGGATTTGTATATCTGGAGTTATTTGTTGATTGAAATTTTTTTCATGGCTTTATTTTTTTTTATTCAACTGTTTTTGTTCAGTAGAGGCGTCTGCAATATTCAGAAGAAAAATAAGTTTCAATATCATAGAGGCATTGTTTTCTTCTGTGGTACTGATATTCAGTGCTATGAACTCTATCCTTAATTTTTTCATGTGAATTTACCCTTTTCAGCAATAATACTGTATAGGGCTCAACATAGTCTTTACTTGTTTGGCTCTCTGCTCTTGGGTAATTGGTCTTCAGTCAGGTATGGCTCTTTCCTTCAGCTTCAGTTGTATTTTGTGGCTCTCTGTGTTCTTAGGTACTCTACCATTAATCAGCTTTGACCTGTTGTTCCCATATCCTCTGGGTTTTTTTTTTTTTTTGTTGTTGTTCTCCTTGCTTTTGTGTGTGTGTGTGTGTGTGTGTGTGTGTGTGTGCATGCGAGTGCATGTGTGTATGTATGTACATATATGTGTATGTGGGCATGCATGTGTGTGTATGTGTATTTTTGTGTGTATATGTGTATATATACATATATGTGTATGTGTGTGTGCATGTATGTGTATATATGTATGTGCGTGTGTGTATGTGTATATGTGTGAGATGTGAGGATTGAACTTGGGTCTTTGTGCTTGCATCACAAATACTTGTTATGATTGAAGCTAACTTCTGAACCTTTGTCATGTTTTAAGGCTCTACATTTTAATGGAAAAAACCTCACTGTGTTTTAATCAAGAAATTTATGAGATATTTGTTTCTTCTTGAAATTCAAATTTGTTAGAGACATTATGAATTACCCATTGATTTTTTTCCCTCTAATATATAGTTGACAAGTGTTCTACTAGGGAAGAACAAACAGGCTTCTCTCATGAGGTTGCCACTCATTTTCTAGGTTATTTTTCTTTCCTCCATTAATGATGAGTTAAAATTTAATGTGTTTATTGTTTGTAAAATAGAAATAACTGTAATAACTATGTTATAAATGTTTTGTATAATTTAAATCGGGGAAAATATTAAATGTTTGTACAAAGACTTCAAAATATTAAAGTGTATGTATTTGTGTCTGTTATAAGTTACTAATGAAAAATGAAAGTTTTGAAATAGGTCTCACTACAATGACGCCCTGGTTAATACCTAATTCTTCATAAGCGTGATATCATATATTAAATTATTTTATGATTTTAATATACTATGTCACTAATAAATCAGACCAAAACTGAGTGAAGACATTAATCTGGAATTTCAGTAGTTTTTCCACCTATATCCATACTTTACATAAACTGACCATTCCTTTAAATATTTCTGAAAAACCCAAAAATGACATAAACATCCCCATAACTACAAATGAATAATCATTTCTGTACCAAATTGTGTGTGGACTGGTGTGCAGACAGGAGTCTGCAGTGAACTTTCTTTTTGGTCTTTCCTACATAGCTCAGCATGATCTGAGTATGCTTCTTCTTGCATTTATTTTTTCATTAGTATGTTTAGCAAACACAAAGAAGTTACTGAACCACTATGAAGAATGATTGTCTTAATTTTCTTCTTTATGCTTTCACAGATTCCTTAATGCTTTTCTCAGTTGATCATCTTAAAAAAAAGTTTCCTCTAGTAAATGAAATATGTGCTCAAATGAAATGTTTCAGTGGCGCCAACTCCAACGAAGCAAAACTGAAGTCTGTGGTGGTAGCCAGCATCATGTGAGGGGGATTTCAATTTTAAAAACAAAATTAAATGAGTTTAAAAACTACAAAGCTTGTTGACATTTTGTTGCTTTAAATCGACAACTTGCCTGTATCTCACAAATTGAGATGATGGTGAAGAATGAAATCATATTACTTCATTAAGTTCTGCTATGTGCTGCTATCAAGCACCAAACATTTAAAAACTGTACAGCTTGCTTAAATAATTAAGGAAAGATTTTAATGTGCATAAATAACAGAAATGGTCTGCAAACAGCAATACTGACCTTCAAATTTATCTCCTGCCAGCTGGCTTCCAACCTCTGTCTAGAAGCTTCTATTCTGGACCTTTTTGTGAATACAGAAAAAAATAAGACAGGGTCTCTCCATGTTGTTCTGGCTGTCCTGGAGCTCATTATATAGACCAGGCTGGCCTTAAACTCATAAGATCCATCTGTCTCTGCATCATGAGTGCTGTAAGGCAAAGGACACTGTCAATAGGACAAAACAACAACCAACAAATTGGGAAAAGATCTTTACCAATCCTTCATCTGATAGAGGGCTAATATCCAATATATACAAAGAACTCAAGAAATTAGACTCCAGACAACCAAATTACCCTATTAAAAAATGGGGTATAGAGCTTAACAAAGAATTTTCAACAGAAGAAACTCGAATGGCCGAGAAGCACCTAAAGAAATGTTCAGCATCCTTAGTCGTCAGGGAAATGCAAATCAAAACAACCCTGTGATTCCATCTCACACCAGTCAGAATGGCTAAGATTAAAAACTCAGGTGATAGTAGATGCTGGTGAGGGTGTGGAGAAAGAGGAACACTCCTCCATTGTTGGTGGGACTGCAAGATGGTTCGACCACTTTGGAAATCAGTGTGGTGGTTCCTCAGAAAATTGGACATAGCATTACCTGAGGATCCAGCTATACCACTCCTAGGCATATACCCAGAAGATGCTCGAACATATAACAAGGACATATGCTCAACTATGTTCATAGCAGCCTTGTTTATAATAGCCAGGAGCTGGAAAGAACCCAGATGTCCTTCAACTGAGGAATGGATTCAAAAAATGTGGTATATTTACACAATGGAGTATTACTCAGCTATTAAAAACAATGAATTCGAGAGGTTCCTAGGTAAATGGATGGAACTAGAAATTATCATCCTGAGTGAGGTAAGTCAATCACAAAAGAACACACATGGTATTCACTCACTGATTATTGGATATTAGCCCAGAACCTTGAAATGCCCAAGATGCAACTCACAGGCCACATGAAGCCCATAAAGAAGGAAGACCAAGTGGGGGTAATTCGGTCCTTCTTAGAAGGAGCAACAAAATACTCAAGGGAGCAAATATGGAGACAAAGTGAGGGACAGAAACTGAAGGAGGGGCCGTTTCAAGACCACTCCACCTGAGTATCTATCCCATGTGCAATCACCAAAGGTAGAGGCTGATGTGGAAGTCAGGAAGTGCATGCTGATAAGAGCATGATATGGATATCTCCTCAGAGGTCTTCAAGAGTCTGACATACTCAGAGGCAGATGCTCACAACTAGCCATTGGGGTTCTCAATAGAGGAGATAGAGTGAAGACTGAAGGAGAGCTGAAAGGATTTGCGGCACCATGAGGAGAGCAACAATACCAACAAACCACAGCTCCCAGGGTCTAAACCACCAGCCTGGGACCACTTAGGATGGGATCCAGTGCTTCAGTTGAATATGTAAGAGTGGAGGGCCCTGCTGGGCATAGGTGGAAGAAGAGAACCTTGACCTCATGAAGGCTGGATGCCCCAGGGGGTGGGAATTTTGAGGGTGGGGAGGTGGGAGTGGGGGGTAGATAGAGGTTACATCCACAGAGAAGAAGGAGGAGGGGTGAGGGGATTGGGGGTTCCTGGGTGGGTGGGGGATGGGGTAAGGGGACAACATAGGGAATGTAAATAAAACATCCAATAAAAAAATAAACAAAAAAAATGAGTGCTGGAATTAAGGGCAAGTGACACCCCACCTTTCAGAACAAACAAAATATTTCAAAGTATTTGAGACAGATGCTTAGCATACTTGAGTATTGCGTATTGGATTTGAATCACAAGTGCATAATTTTGAATACA
Organism: Grammomys surdaster; assembly: GCF_004785775.1. Lineage (NCBI taxonomy): Eukaryota > Metazoa > Chordata > Mammalia > Rodentia > Muridae > Grammomys > Grammomys surdaster. Next base: position 741,457 of record NW_021604766.1, read on the forward strand.
AAAGATTTAAGGATAGTTGTTCATATGCATGCATGCATGTGTGAGTGTGTGTAAGTTGTACTTGTGAGTAAATTGTATGGAGACACACGCAGAGTACATACTTGTTATTTCTGTACGTCTGGCAGAAGTAGACAGGATCGAGGAATAATTAAGCAGATAAACGAAACCCAGGGTGTGTTCTAGTTGAGCGGAGAGCATTCTGATTACCTCTTCTTTTAGATTACTTAATCAATAAATGATGGGCTGTCACACCCAATTCATTATTGGCACAGAATTTTTGAGTTCAGACAGGACATGCTATGGATAAGGCTGTCTTCTGCTCTATGATGCTTGAAGTCTGCAAGGCTAGGTTGGAATCATCTGAAGACTTTCACTAGTGTGGCTGGTTGCTGGTCTAGGATGACTGGAAGTCCTTATATGCTCTCTCTATTTGCCTTGGCTTCCTCATAGCATGGTGGCTGTAAACAGCGATGATGCACTACACACACTAGTTTAGAGCTTCAGGAAAATGTACCCTGGGTCGGAAAACAAAAGTTGCCTCACATTTTATGATGAAAACTTGGAGGTTTAAACAGAGTTACTGTCTCTGTGCTGGATTGATCAAAGCTGTAGATGTGAAGGGAAAATGTCCCATTCTTCCAAAGGTCGCTGGAGTAAACTCAGAGCAGACCAATTGGAGGGACACACACACACACACACACACACACACACACCCTTGCTATTTATGTAAATCAGTAATGTGGCACCCACAGGAGAATGATTGATAACTTAGTAACCTAGTGTGATTCATTCCATATGCTTGTTTTTAGGGAGGTGGAGGCCTCCACCCCTTGGGAAGGAGACAGGACAGGAATCAAATGAAGGGTGTCTAAATATGGAGATCAGTCCCCCGATGACTTGACGCTGACCTCAGTGGAACACGTGAAATGCCTAGGTGCGGGATGTGGGAGGGGTTAACTTTTAGTCTCTTCTCTGTTCATTTTTCCTGATTGTTTGCTGAGGTTCCAAGGAAAGACTTTTTTTTTTTTTTTTTTTTTTGAGGACGCTTCCTCAGATAAGGGACTTGAGAGTGTCCCCGAAAGCCTGGAGGAGAGAGGATAATTGGAGAGACTGTGTGACTCTGAGCCAGTCTCCAGGTTGGCATGTAAAAGAACCCACATGTTGTGCTCTCATTTTCTGACACTAAAACAGCAAGAAGCCTTCCCATGTTCAAGGGGAGAAGACAAAGATGGCGCCTTTCAATGAGAGGAATTTTGTGGGGTGGGGAATGTTTGTGGAGAGGCGGCTTTAAAATGCTTTTGTTTTTGTATGGTTTTAAAAATGCACACTTCTACTCTTGGTCCTCTAACAGACTAGCATACAGTGAGCTTTCAAGCACATGCAGCTTTAAAAAGACACCATTGCAATTATATTAGTAACACAGCACCTTCCAAACAAGAAGAGATCCCGTCAAGGTTAATGAATGTTTGTCATTTCTATTACTGAAATAAGTGAAAAAGATCCATGGTTAAATCTCCTAAGACTGAAATGTCCTAAGCACTGTTGGAAGGTGAATCCAGCTCAAGGAGTCTGCAGGATCTGGTATTGTTGCCTGAAGCACTGTTTCTCCCCCCTCCCATCCCCAATAAGAAACTGCTGTCCAAGGGGGCCAGACCCTAAGCCACCTACTTTACACTTCAATGTCCCCACTCCTGTCACTAAACTAGCAAGAAAAGGCATTATTTCACTTCTATGGGTGAAAGAGAAGATACATTTTTTTCTATACCTTTTCTAGATTGGAAAATACTGAAAGGATTTAGTTTCTGACTTCCCTGCAGCTGCTCCCTGAAATGAGAGCAGGCAGCGTGGGATTCCTGCTTAACTCTGCTTGTGAGGTAAGGCGCAGCTTGCAGCAAACAGGCAAATACAATGGCTTGAACTTTTCATATAAGCAGACCCTAGTTTTAGGGAGATAAATCCAATGCTTTCTCACTTAAAGCTCTGGCTCTCTTGGCTTCTAGGAGAGGACAGTAGATTTTATTTCCCGAAGCATGTGTTGAGGTGTTGTAATAAATCCCAGGGCAGGTTGCTACTCCCTCAACGGTTTATGTTTCTGAATAAATGAAACACACACAGCCTTTATTTAATATGCCTTAAACAGCACAATAGCTGGGACACTGCCTAACCTCTACTGCTGATAGAATCTACCTTCTGCCGATATTCCCAGTTACTACTTACTAAATTCTGTGTTCTACCTTGGCTGCCATGGACCTAGTTGGGCAGCCCTCTGGGCTTTACTCTCCTGGCTCCTTAACATGGTGGCTATGCCTCTCTGTCCCGCACTATTCTCAGGTCTGGCATCTCTTTTCTCCTCCACATTCCCCCTGCATAGCTGATTTCCTCCTCGTTCCCACTCCCGGTCCCAAACCCAGGAAATCATAAAAAATCCCGCTTTTGTCTGCCACTGGCTTCTGTCTGTCAGCTATTGGCTGTTGGCATTTTTAGTTACCAATCAGAGCCAACTGGGGGCAGAAGCTAGTGCAAAGGTTCTGTTTTGGTGCATTCGAACACAAGCAGCTACCTTGAGGAAGACAGAGGTGTAGGATTAAGTTTAGGATGATACTAACGGGACTAACCTGGAGCACAGGGGCTCAGAAACGTAGGTGTTTGGAAAATGAAAGGCATCCTGTAGCACTGGTCTGGGGTTTCTCTCTTCTGAAAAACAAAACAAAACAAAACAAAACAAAACAAAACAAAACAAAACAAAACAAAA